>NC_046379.1:9528629-9733112 GCF_011125445.2 Fundulus heteroclitus | reverse complement strand
GGCTGCAGAAGTGAAAAGAAGCTCGGTGAGCTCTGGGCTGAGGCAGGAGTGGAGTGGGCGTCTGGCTTGCAGCTCGCTGTGTCTGGGTGTCTGGGACTGCAGCAGCATATTCACACAGTCTGTGTAAGGAGAGCCTGCACATACACATTGACTAAGAGGGAGCATGGAGGAACGGAAACTGCTGGGAAAAGAAGGTTAGATGATGGTGATACCAGAGAGTAATTGCATGTCACTCACCAAAGGGCGTAATGATGGGACACGTGATGCTGTAGGTCATACTGACAGCAAAGATACACATGGTCCAGGCGTATTCCAGGCCAAACTGGAACTCATACGCCTGACTCTGCAGACATAAAAAAAAAAAAAAGGTTAAACTGAGCAGGTTCATGACATTTTTACATGCATATTATATACTGCACCTAAAACCAAAACCAAACTTCAGCGAACCCTTTTCACGTGTATCCGCTCAGCCTGAGATTTGGCAAAGCAGAGCCGCAGCGCGTACACCGTCAGCGCCGGGATTCGAAGCAACTCCATAGAGGTTCCGATAAGACTTGAAGTAATGACGTAGTTTACGAAGAATGCACCGTTGTCAGGAAGAAACACACACCTATGAAAAAAAAAAACAAGATACCTGTATATTTTTACCAG
The DNA here is from genome assembly GCF_011125445.2 of Fundulus heteroclitus. Taxonomy (NCBI): domain Eukaryota; kingdom Metazoa; phylum Chordata; class Actinopteri; order Cyprinodontiformes; family Fundulidae; genus Fundulus; species Fundulus heteroclitus. The sequence continues at coordinate 9,732,461 of NC_046379.1, read as the reverse complement.
TATTGCTACCATGTTTCCAGATTTTGACAAGCTTTGTTTCTATTGGGATTTTGACTTTGTAAAGTGCCTTGAGACGACATGCTTCATGAATTGGCGCTATATAAATACAACTTAATTCAATTGAATTTTATTTGATAGCCTAACTGAATGTTAAGTACAGTTTTCTAAATTTTTACAAATAAAAATTGTGAGTTCTCAGAGCAGGGACCATGTAACCAAATTGGCATCGCTAAAGACTCCTAGCATTCATGCTATGATATGCTTGTTTTTCTTTTTTACATCTGTCTAAACTTTGAATCACGATTTTTGATGCCCTAATGCACCGAATACTTTTAATTTATAAAAAAATTAGCTATGCACCATCTTCAAATGTGACAGTATAAGATTTTGCTGATCAACATATCTTTCAATCCAGTCTGTGCAAACATGGCGTGTTGTCTGGTTCGTTAAGCACTTTGGCACAGCATTGTTGTTTAAAAAGGTGCTGTATGAATAAATCTGACCTTTGATAATTAAATAAAATAATAATAATAATAAAAAAAATCACTCTTACTGGAATTTGATCTCTTTCTCGTCCAAAAAGTTGACGTCAAACAGCCAAGTGAAGAACAGGTCAAGACTGCAGAAAACATATGAAATCGGGACATTTAGCAGACATCAAAACATGTGATAAAAGTGGAAGATTGCATTAAATTAATAAACTACATCTGTGCTTTATGCTTTTGCTGAAATTTTTACCTGGACAGCCCAAGTGAGGGGAGGATGAGCGCCATGAAGACCAGCAGCAAAAAGCACTTGTGCATCGTCACTTGGTTCTCAACCGATCTGAGCCATCACACCAGTGCACATAAAAAAACAAAGAAAAAAAAACATACATGATGAATGTATTTAGAAGTGTACATTCAGCTCAATCTACTTGTTATAGTTCAGTCACAGTCATTCTACATTTTTTTTTCCCTCCAGTGAATTTGCATTCGCTCCCTCACATATCACGCCTGCACACAAACGTCCGTGTGGGCGGTTATGTAAAGAAACGGTGCTCATAGGTGCTGCACGCCGGTTTTTCTCCCGAACGCACAGTTGTTCTACTCCTCTTCCAGCGAATCACAGCGCACAAAAAAATGGAAGGGGGGGGGGGGAGAGATTGCGCAGGGCGACTACTGTGCATCTCATTATTAGATCTCTATGACAACCTGCTCAGAATAACAGTGCGGGTAGAGCGACAGCGACAAGGAGGGAGAGAGTAAAAAAAAAAAATTCAAGTGGGTAAAAGAAAAGTAATAAAGGAAGTGAGTTTAAAGGATAAGCAGAATCAAATGAAGGGTCTGTTTGAAGAAGAAGTCAAGGGCCAGAATTTAGAAGAGGAGGGAAAAAAAAGCTGAGGGCAGGGTGAGTACCTGGTCCAGTGGGCCTCAAAGAAGGCAGAGTAATAGACGATGAAAGGCAGGAGCACCGAGAACATCCAGAGCAGGAAGGTCGGAAAGAACTGGGTAATGATCGGGCTCTGCAGAGGAGAGAAACACACAGTCACTCTACACGGTCCAGTGCGGTCAAAACGAGCCTCTGAAAATAAACTCTGACCCTCAAACTGTCCACGGGCCGCGTGACGTTGAACTTGTCCATGGTGTTCACGATGATGGCGGGAGTGGTGAAGAAGAAGAGCAGCAGGAAGAGGAGGATGTTGAGGAGGACGCATCTCAGCCACCAGTGAGAGCCGCAGACAGACAGGTTCTCCCTGGGTGTGTGGGGTGGGTGGGGGGGGGGATATGAAGGGTCAGTTTGGGTAACTCTGTGCTCCTAAATAACCAGCCCCTGATGAAGAGCAGGTTACTAGCTAACAGCCGGCCGCACTGATCCTGTCGCCTTCACCAACGTTACATTTAACCACCCCTATACATCATTCTCATCACTGTGCTTCTAAAAAGACACTTTTCCAAAAGCAAAGACTGGTAGCAGAGATGATTGCATTTTTAGATGATTCACGTTTCTTTCCCAGAGTCCCAAATATGCCAAAAATGTCAGGCCTGATTATGGGGTAATGTCTCCAAATTGCGTGAGAAACACTGAAAATTAGGTGTTAGACTTAACAACTGTGTTGTTGTGGGTTTCCTTTGAAGTGCTCCGGTTTCTTCCAACAGTGAAAAGACGTGCAGGTTGGAGAGAATCATATCGGCTGTGCTGTGAATGTGAGCTGATGCTGTAAAGGATTTACAGGGTGCGTGTTGGGTCAGATTTGTACATCATAGCACTGAAGAAGATAAAAGAGTTTAGAGAAAACGGGATCAAATGTGGAATATGGCAGTATTGAGGCAGGACACGGGTGGCGGTCTTCCTCCAGGAGCTGGAATAAAACCTCTTTGACATCCAGTTCACAGTGCCAAAAAGTATTCATACATTTTTTTTATTTCACATTAAAATCAAAAACAATGATGCCGATGTATTTCATTTGGCATTTTATGCCAGAGATCAACATGAATGTGTGTGTATTTGTGAACTGAAAGTAATATGATACAAAGTTTTCAAAAATCTTTACAAGTAAAAATCCCAAAAAGTGTGATGTGCATTTACGTTTAGCCGAACTACGTGGAAATATCGTGCTGCAATTAGAGCTGCGAGTCTTGTGGGAGACCATATCGACCATCTAGAGACGGCATTTATGTCCCCTGTTCGTCTTTGTAAAACACTGCAGCTCACGCTCTGTCAGAATAAATTCGAAAGCAGATGTATGTTTCATGCTGTCGTCTTGTTGGAGAGTGAACCTCAAACAAGGTCGGCTTTCTATCACCTGAAGAACATTTCTAGGATTAAAGGACTGATGTCTCAGCAGGATCTGGAAAAACTAATCCATGCGTTTATTTTTAGTAGAATTGATTACTGCAATGGTGTCTTCACAGGTCTGCCTAAAAAGTGGATCAGACAGCTGCAGCTGATCCAGAACGCTGCTGCCCGCGTCCTCACTAAGACCAAGAAAGTAGAGCACATAACCCCAGTTCTAAAGTCCTTACACTGGCTCCCTGTATCTCAGAGAATAGCCTTAAAATCCTTCTGTTGGTTTATAAATCTCTGAATGGCTCCTAAATATATCACAGACATGTTATCAGTGTATAAACCCTCCAGACCACTCAGGTCTTCTGGCTCCAGCCTACTCTGCATACCTAGAACCAGAACTAAACAAGGAGAAGCAGCATTCAGTTCCTATGCTCCACTTATCTGGAACAAACTTCCAGAAAACTGTAAAGGTGCGGAAAGCCTGAGTTCTTTTAAATCAAGATTAAAAACACATCTGTTTAGGGTTGCCTTCAACTGTTCGAGTTAAAAAAAACAACTAGTGGTGTTTCAGTTATGTTCTATTTTCTATCTACATTTTATTCCTACTTGCTTTTATTATGTTTTATTTTGCTATATGTTAATCATGTAAAGCACTTTGCATTGTCTTTGTACTGAATTGAGCTATATAAATTTGCCTTGCCTCAAACACAGCCGCAGCCTCTTGCAGCTTCTAACAGTCTTTCTCACAGGGTTGCCCATCATTTAGCTCCATCCATCAACCCCTCAACCCTGAGCAGCGGGCTGGTCCAGGCTCAAGAAGACCACTCCCACATCATGATGCTGCCACCAGAATCTTTTACCATGGGGATGGTGTGTTCAGGATGAGGCATAGACTTGAGGCACCTTCCTCCATGTGTTTGGCCGGATCCCCTACATGGCTTCTGGTCAAACCTATGAGGGAATTCTTATACCTTTCTTCTGTGACATCTACAAATAGTTGTCTCGTCAGCAGATTCTCCCACCCGAGGTGCACATTTTTGTGCCGCTCCTCCCGAGTTACTATGCACATCTTGGCTATTTCTCGGCTTAATGCGCAGTTTAGTCAATTTAGGTGGACGTCCATTGTCTTGGTGGGGTTGCAATTTTTTGTACCAGAGTGTCTTCAAAGTTTTATTTATAAAAAGATTTTATTTATGAGAAGATTTTAACTCAATGCCTCGTTTTCTATAACAGTAGTGTTATAGAAAACGATACGTTTGCCGCTGGAACTTGAGGCCGTGTGGAGTACTCTGTGAAGTTCTGCGTTCCCGCTACTCACCAGATAATGTCACTTGGAGCCGGTGCGTAGCTGACGCCCCATCTCTGCGGCTGCACCACGGTGGTGATGCTGGACTGCTGGGGTCTGCTGCGACAGCGCACACGGCTGTAGTCCTTCACTATGCTGGAAGAAACGGCGAGGAGAGCACGGACATCACAATCCCTCCCCGCAGACGTGAGGACCTCTGGGTCATGCTGCAGATTACTCACACAGCTGTCATCCTCTCATCTCTAAGGGTCACAAAGGCAATGCCCAGCCTCTTCATGGTGATCCGTTGCTTTTCTGCATTGAACTCATCTGTGCACTTCTCCTCCAATTCGCCGTAGTACTGTTCTGCGTCTACCTGCAGAAAATAATACCGCAGCCCTCAGAAGCATCATCTGTCCCTCACAGAGTTTTACCACATTTGCACTGCCATTACGCTCATACTTTTGCATTGCAGTGCCATCCAGTGGTAAAACTCCTCTTTTGCAATGACTACAGTACTATACGGGCTCATTAAACCTACCTTTTCAAAGCCACATATGGCGCAACAGAATATCTGAGAACACGGGTGGGTCATGATCATGACCTTCCCGTCCTTTTGGGCCTTTGTGGCAAAATACAGCCTGCCTTTCATCGCCTTGCGCCTGCAGGACACAGAGAATGAGTTACCCCACTTTAAAATGATGCCATCTTAGTCGGGGAACGTTCGCTGTACCTTTCTAAATCCAGCTTCATCAATTTGTGAACGTCGAAGCAGAAGCGGATGTCGGTGACAGTGCAGCTGGGGTAGGCCTCGCTGGAGGGTGAAGGTTAAACAATGATCAATCCTTCAGGAGACTTAAATGGAAAACCAAATAAAAGGATTTAACTTGACCCCAAAAAAAAAAAAAAAAACAGAAGTACTGGAAGTGCTTGGTGATGAGTCCTGGGTCTGAGATCTCTCTGGGGATGGAGGTGATCATCAGAGTCCTGGAAGCCTGAAACATGAAACACATGCCCAGTTTAGCTGTTTTGGAGCCAATTTACCATCAGCGGTCTAAAACGTTGTTAGTTACAGGGAAATTAAAATGTTTTCCCAGTGAAATTATCCTTATAGTTTGCATTTTTTGATTAAAAAAAAACACTGGCACAATAGGATTCATAAGATTAGATATTCTCGTTTAAATGAAGGTCCAAACATGTTTAGTGATCCAACAATTTCCACAGCCGTACCTCGTTAAAAAATGTAGTTTGTGACAACATCCGGTCATGTAAGGAAAAAAAAATTAAGCTTTTTCAAGAGAAATGCATCTACAAGTCTCTGACATTTGAGGTAAAGTTTGCCCTGCTCAACTATCTAGCTCAAGATTATAAGAGCTGTGAGATGTTTCAGGGCTTTTTCGTAAATGAAGCCTGTTTCAGGTCGCTCCACAGCATCTCAGTGGGACTAGGATCTGGGCTTTGAGTCTCAAGCTCCAGATTTTTTTTTTTTTTTTTTTTTTCATTTCAGCCAGTCCTTGGTGGATTTGGGGCCACTGTCATGTTGCAGGGTCCAGTTCTGCATGAGTGTGTTTTTATTATTTACAGGTGGTCTCACATTTTCCTCAGGCTCCCTCTGATAAATGGTAGAAGTCGTGGTGGAGCCTGTTACTGTGAGCTGGCCAGGTCCAAAAACTATAAAGCTCCCACCTCCATGCTAGACAGCCGATGTGAGCTCGTTTTCCTGGACTGCAACCTGCAGTTTAAGTCAAACATGTCCTCTGCTATGGAGTTCAAATATTTAAATTTTAGACTCATCTTTCCAATCAGCATGGTACTCCAAGTGTTTTCTTTCTGGTGAACTTCAGCAAGAGCCTGCTGTGGGGTTACGGATTTTTAATTTAGTTGTTTGTTTGTTTCCCTTGTTTTTGGTATTTTTACCTTGATCAAAAACAAGCCCATTTCTTGTTTGGTTTTGTGGCGGGGAGAACATGCAACCTCCACACATAAAGAGACACCCTGTAAGGAGCGCTGACCTCCTTCCTGTGACGTTACGACGATAACAACGGCATCGACCTGCTGACTACGCAAACAGCCGTTCATACGCTACAATTAGATGAACCAGTATTTACAAAACATATTTAACTCTTGATTTTGTTTATTCCTGCACACTGCAAAAACAGAACTAAAAATAAGTAAAAATTTCTTGAAATTAGTGCGTTTGTCCTTGATTTGAGCGGGTAAATACGATTGTCTGCCGATAGAATGAGTATTATGACCCCTCAAATAAGATAATTAGATATACTGCACTTGAAATAAGATGATAGAGATGAATTGTTCCTATTTTAGGTGCATAAATCTTATTCCATTGGCAGATCATCTTATTTACCTGCTCAAATCAAGGACAAACGCACTAATTTCAAGAAATTGTTACTTCTTTTGAGTTCTGTTTTTGCAGTGTGAGATGTTTATGGATACTTGTAGAACTCTCTCATCTAACGCTTTGCGTTAATCAAAATAAATCCTAATTAACAAATCTCTTTCAGACTGATTTTGATAGAATATAAGACCAAATGTTTTACGAAGGTTACCCTTTGTCTCCACAAAGGAGATTACACAAAAATAATCTGGAAGTTGTGTTTTCCATGTAGAATACAAACAAAACGCCATGAGAGAGGAGGCGTTTTGATTTTGCTGCCCTTGTGCTTGTAGCGCTAAATGTGACGAGACGCTGACAGACCTTGTCGTCCTCTCTGTGCTCCAGCCTTGCCGAGTGGTGAGCCATGGACAGCAGGGTGATGATGAAGTAAAGCAGAGCAAAGACGCTGTGCAGCCAAAGAAAACTGTCCCTACGAAGCACACAAACAACACAACAGTCACAGCAACTTTTTTTATTTAACATCAACAGATCTGGTTTGGTTCATGAGGGTTGGCGTTGTCCCCGCTGTCTTTCAACTTACTTGGCGCTAACATTGGCCAGTGTTGTTCTTCCGAAGTCTTCGGGACTGTCTCCTGTAGGAATAATCACACATGACAGATGTTTCTGTTTGGTCATGACTTAAAGGAAAATCCCACCACTCTCGTCTGCGGGGGCGAGGCACAATTAAAGCCATGTTCAGGCAAATTAATTTTACACAATGTCCTCACATGTCAGCCATGTCTGACTATTCCCGTTTAATTGGGGCCAGCCTTTGTTTGCCGTAGCCATGGCAGCCTGCATGGGTTTATTTAATAGAGGGTGACACATCGGTCCTTTAGATGACATCTTCTGTAGCTTCTGAAAAAGTTTCTGCGAACAGCCCAGTTTCTTACAGGACCTGTAAAAGGTCCCTGCCTTCCTCCTATTGTGGAAAATCCTTCTCAAGGCCTCCTATAAAATAAACACCCAGCTGCCAGAAGGGATTTCTGCTGCTGTTTAGCAGCCGGCTACATGCACCAACCCTCCTCTAACACCTGCCTGTCTGTGTTAGTAGGAGACGAAGCAGTTTTTATTCTAACAGCCTGACCTGCCCTGTCACTAGTGTGTCAAAAACTCCCGTTATATATAGCGCTGCTTCTTTATTTTATGTATTAGTTCTTATGTTGTCTGAAACGGAGGCATTTACACCATAACCCGTGCAAAACTTTTAACTTTTCCACATTTTGTCAGGTTACAGCCAGAAACTTACATGCATTTTATTGATATTTTATGAGACAGAAACAACACAGAGAGGCCCGTCATTGTGAAGAGGAAGGAAAATATTTTTCACAAATAAAAATATGAAATGCTGGTGAAGATTCTCAGTCATCCAGGTCACGGTCATTCCAAAGAAAGTAAAAAACAAAGCAACTGGACTTGTTTTCCGTAGTTGAAGACGTTTCGCTTCCTCTCCAGGAAGCTTTCGCAATTCAAAAAGTCTGGAGTAATGTGGAGTAACAAGCTTTATACTACTGCCAAAACAAAGGCCTTGTAATGGCTTAGATAACATGCAAATTCAGCAGAAACAGGTCCACCCCTTAGTAATGGGCAGTTGTTAAAGCCATTAAGGCAGCAGATTGAACCGAAACTGGTCCACTCCTCTGTAACGGGGAGTCGTTAGAGTTGTTATTGGCCTGGCTTGCAGGAACAATGTTTTGATCTCCCGAATGAGGGTGATCACCTTAATTCTCACTTAATTCTAAAAAAGCTTCCAATTCAGTCACATTGGATGGAGAGAACCTCTAAAAGCCAGTTTTCAGGTTTTACCAGAGAACATCAGCTGGATTTAGGTCTGGGCTTTGACTGGGCCATTCTATGCACGCATGTACTTTAAGTGGAAACTTTCCGTTGTTGCTCTAGCTGTATGTGTTCAATCATCTTTCTGTCTCTCTTCATATATCCGCCTCGATCAGGTTTTCTTCCAGGGTTCCTCTGCATTTCACCTCGCCCACCTTCCCACCAACTTCGACCAGCTGCTGGAGAAACCTCACAGCAGTCCCACAGCATAGTGCTGCCACCACAATGTTTCAAGGCGTGTTTAGGGTGATGTTCAACGTTGGTGAATCTAAGATGGCTGCTGTCAAGCTTTAAATAAGAGTTCTCCTGACTCTCTTCTCAAATATCTTCCATAAAAACCAGATTTGAAGGGGGTGCAACTCCTATTTCTTCTGTAAACAGACTTCCACTTGAGCGGGGGATCTCTGCAGCTCATACAAGGCTACGATGAGCCTCATCTCACCTAACATCAGATAAACTACACAATATTGGGTACCAGTCTGCCACATTTTAAAAGTTCTTTGTTTGGATGCTTTGTGTTTTATTTTAATATTACAAAATATGGAATAGAAGATGAATACGTTTGCACAACTCAACTGTTTTGTGCATTGGTTAAACTAAGTGATGTTTCATGGGCGTTTGTGGTCCGACCTCCCTTTAACATTTTGCTGTCTCCTGAGGTTAAGGATGTTCTTTGACTTTTCACAAAGGTGGCGATCTAGATAATTGCCTAAAAGGCCATCATACCCTGGAGGTTCCCCGAGAAGTTGACCGGCAGGATCACGGCCAAAGACAGCAGGGAAACCACCGTCATGAGCAGCATGATGTGGCGCTGGAAGGACAGGTATGTGACTGCGTCGATGCCGCATTTGCTGCGGATCTCGTCATCTCTGCACACAAAAACAATTAAATATGTATGAAATTGGCGAAAACAAAAAATATACAATGCTCAAGCCTAAAATGGAGTTCTTAAAGAGATCAGCCTCTCCAAGTCCAGATAGAAACAGTGATTTCAAATAATCTGCAATTGACATACCGTCCAGGTTTGACCAGTACATATAGGATTGATATAACCATAGGCTCAGTTTAAGGTTTTCTTAATTTCAAATAAGCAACTCCCTTTTTGTGTTTTCACAAAAATAGTAGACATTTCCAAAATCTAACAATGTGTTTCAGTTCAAGTTTGACCAATCTTCTAGATTCTGAACTACGGAGGATCAAATATTCTATAAATTCCTGAAAAACAACAATCTTATAAAATACCACCGTCCTATTAAGGACCAAATAAGGAGGAATCGATCAATTCATCGAGTGCTTACGGTACCCTTTAAGCCGGGGGTGACTAACATGGTGCCCGTGGGCACCAAGCAGCCCCAGAGGGCCACATGTGGCGCCCACGAGCCTGTTCTAAAAATAAAAAATAAAAAAAATTAAATAAAAAAAACACAACCCGCCAGTGAGCTGAATCTTAAACTTAATTTTATTCCATTACTCTTCCTGTTTATTCACACTTGCATTTATTTACATCTAAAAAAAACGACAGTATCTTTAACAAAGCATGACAAATACGTTTATTTTTACATAAAGTTAAGGTGAACTCTGACTCTTCTAGTTCTCAGGTCAGTACTAGCCGCCTTTCACCAATAAAGTAATGTAGCTCTCAGTTTCCAAAAGCTTGGTGACCCCTGCTTTAAGCTGTGCTTCCCTGGGTATGGAGCATCATCACTCATTTCTAATGCAGCCACTGCAGATACAATTAGAGCAGTGTGATCTAAATCTACAGCTTACACAGGAAACCGGGACAAATAAGCCCACCTGCAGCTTAAAAGTCAACACGAGCAAACCACTGCCTCTAACATTTAGCTAAAAGACAGCGATTACTGGGGAGAAAGTTCAGGAAGCCCGGCGAGACACTATGGAGAAGAGGTAAGCAGTGCATGCTGGTCTAAATGCAGCCCACATTGTGAACCCTCGGGGTGAGGTTTCTCTTCTCCAGAGACCCCTGGATGAGCCGCTGATATGGAAGCTAAAAACAGCAGCAACCAAACGGCACCACAACACTATGGAAACCCTGGAGACCATCAAAACGACACTTTTACGAGCTAAAACACTCGTGCGCCTTCAGAATTCAGCGGCAGAAAGCCACTTAAGCTGAGGCCGGTTTACTTAGCTGCTAAAAAAAGCTGCAACACAGACTTTACATTTGATGGCAACATCAGCTGAGATTAAGAATTTCTGGAGGAACTTCTGTGTGTTAACTTACTTCATATGGTAAAGAGATGAGAGCCATGAGCAGAAGCCCTGGAATGAGAGGAGAATTAAAAAACAGACGACAAACAACACGCTACATGTGGCGACATGCGTGCACTCTACATGAGGTTTGCAGGGTGACACAGAGATGGTGGTTTAATGGGTCTAGGCCGGCATGCAATCAGTTTACTGCCGCCTTGGCTCTGTGTGGGCACAGGCCGCTGACTCCTGTCTGACTCTTTGACTTGCAGTGTTATAAACATGCAGGGAGTGACCTCAGTCTGTCACACAGGTGTCACAGGGAGTCACAGACAGTTCGGCTGAGTCACGATCCAAACAGTTGGGGCCGCGCCATCTCGGCCGAGCCGGGCCTCATTATGAAAAACTCAGCACGCAGCAGTTTTCAGGCATGGAAATAGATTCAGCAGATTAACAGTGACACATTGGTGTAATTACTGTAAATAAACCTGCGTGAGACTGGTCGTCTGCGCAGTATCTTTGGTATTGGTAATGATAGTATTTCTTAAAAATATTGTGCAGAGTGATGATGGCTGGACTCCACCAGACTCCCCCTCATTCTCTCACATTTGTTTATCCTAATTATAGTTTCACTGGCTCAAAGGTAGTGGTGCTGCCACTTATTGCATGCATGGGTTTTACTATTTTTACGAGCCTCAGGTTAGTGCTATACTTTCACACTCATGATGGTCTGATAGCGTTCAACTAACACTAATCTGTCATTGGATGGCCTCCATGAGCTTCTGCAAACTGAAGTATGCACCACGATAGAAACATGGAGGGATGAGAAACTACTTTTATACCTGCAATTGTACGATTAATTTTGAAATACTAAATAGGTGATCAAATGTGCTGCAGCTTAAAGAGTATAATTGCAGAGACTATGTGTCACAATCAGGGGCGGCTCTAGACAGGGGCCCACAGGGGCCAATGCCCCTGTAGAAATGGTCCTGGCCCCTGTTATGGCCCCTTTACTAAAGACATAAATTAAATAAACTTCTTATGATTATATGCATTGGTGAAGAAACCACACCTGATTTGTCACTTTGACCAATTTTATTTTTTGTACCTTTAAAAATCAAGGTGTTTTACTTTTAGCTTCAGCAGCATTGAGCTGGGATCACAGTTTTCATCTGCTAGATCAGGGATCTGAAACCTGCAGTACCAGTGCCACAAGTGTCTCACTTCATATTAAGCGATTAAATATTGCCCCGTTTTATGATTTAATTATTTTATGTGCCCGCCCCTGTGAAAAAAAAACCCACTGGCCCCACCTTGGCCCCCCTGGTAAATCTGGTCTAGAATCGCCACTGGTCACAATTGTGGTTCTATGTTTAAAAAGCAGTTGGTATACAGGGTAAAAAGCAATAAAAAAAAATCCAATTAGAACAATTAAAGTTATGCATAACTTATTTTTACTTAAAAAAGGACAAAGACAACATCTCCTAGGCTTCGTTTTCTTAATCATTGTGATTAAAAAGGATAAAAAAACACTATAATAAGATACTGTTCTCCAATTTTGCATTATTTGTTGTTATTTCAACTTTTAAATTTATGTTCTGTCTGTCAATTTCCTCTTCATAGTAGGTACACCTGGTCTGGCGCTCTGTTAGCTGTGACATCATCCATATGCTATTACCATATAATGTAGAAAGTACTCCTGGATCAATGTGAGCTTCTGTGCGTCTTGTGGCTCTGCTCTGTCTTCTCTCGAGGAGATGGCCGTTCACACTGAGCTTAGTTCTGGTGTTAAAGGGGAGTGTCTCCACTGTCGCTTCATGCTTGCTCAGTATGAGGGATTGCTGCAAAGCTCTACGCTTTACACTACAGTCTTAGTCATTCACCCATTCACACACACATTCACCCTCTGACAGTGGTGAGCTATGTTAGTAGCTACAGGCTGACAGAGGTGAGGCTGCCATACAACGGCGCCACCGGGCCCTCTGACCACCGCCACACTGCAAAAACGGGACTTAAAATAAGTAAAACGTTCTTAAAATGAGTGTGTTTGTCCTTGATTTGAGCAGGTAAATAAGATGATTTGCCAATGGATTAAGATTTTTGCACTTAAAATAGGAACAACTCATCTCCATCATCTTACTTCAAGTGCAGGATGTCTAATTATCTTATTTTAGGAGTCAAAATACTCATTCCATTGGCAAATAATCTTATTTACCTGCTCAAATCAAGGACAAATACACTAATTTTCAGAAGATTTTACTTATTTTTAGATCCGTTTTTGCAGTGCAGGCAATGCGGGTGAAGTGTCTTGCCCAAGGACACAACGACAGAGACAGTCAGAGCAGGGGATCGAACCGACAACCTGCCAAAAGACAATCCCCCTAACCTCTGTGCCACCTTCTCCCACAATCTGCTGAGTTTTCTTAGCTAGAAAACTTTTTTGACCAATCTGTATGATTTGATTGAATTTGACTTTGGAAAGTGCCTTGAGAGGACGTGTTGTAAATCAATGCTATATAAATAAAACTGAATTGAATAGTGAGCAGAACACATATTTTATAACAGTGCCTTACCAAAGTATTCGTACCCCTTGAACATCGTATTATGTGACATTACAAAGTTAGACTTCATTGTATTTTACTAGGTTTTTGTGTGATGGACCAACACGCTAAGACCCGAAATCACAGGTATAACGACGCTTCTGAGTCATTTTGTGAACAAACAGTCTCATGAAGATCAAGGAGCACAGTTCAGGGATGAAGTTTAAAGTTAAAAAAATGTTATCCTGAGATTTATACATCTCACACACCAGCTGGCACAAACGTGGAAGTAATTGTTCTGACCTACATGCAAAATGATATATGTGAAACCTAAAAACACAAATCACACTTAACACACCATCCCTATGATTAAACACGGTGGTCATGCATGAAGGATTTTCCTCAACAGCAACAGCGAAGCCGGTCAGAGTTGGTTTGTAAGAGGAACGGTGCCAAATCCAGGGCTAACCTGGAAGAAATCCTGTCAGAGGCAGTAAATGTCTTAAAACTGGAGTTTTAACATACAGCCAATGCTGCAATGTATGGATTAGACCAAAGCATATTCATCTGTTAGAAAGCCCCAAAGTGCAGAGAAGATTTTAACTGATGATCTGTGGAAAGACATGAAAGTGGATAATAAAAGAAAATCTTGTCTAATCTGACTGAGGAGGAAATAATTAGCAAAGAATTGTATAAAAAAAAAACTTTTTTTTCCTAGATGTGCAAAGGTGGTAGAGACAGTCTCCAAATGACTCACAGCTCTAATCGCACTGGAATGTGGTTTCACAAAACATAGATTTTAGAGACCAATGCGAGCTGAACTTTTCAGATTTTAATATGTGAAACATTTTGTGTCATATTTTGTGACATGTGTCGTGTTCCTAACACTTCAAAACCATGCACTACTTTGTGCTGGTGTCGCCCATAAAATCCCCATAAAAGGTTTAGGTTGGTGGTTGCACCATTAAGAAGATGAGAAAAATTGCAAGGGGTAGGAACACTTTAGAAAACACACACATATTGTTGTGACAGTAGCACATGTGAGCTAAATCTAAGGTTAAAATGGTTTTATTTTGCTCCTATTAATAAGGAAATAAAGAAAACTGTAAAAAAAACACCCAGCAATAACTTCTTAGCTTTCAGATAATCTTAATAAATAACATATTTCCATTAGTTGTGGCTTTTGTGGCATCCTAAAGAGAGATCCAATCTGATTTTAAGCAGGTTCTGTAATAAAAAAGGCCATTTTGGTTTTAGTTTCATCATGATTAATGGTTTTAAAACTCACCATGTCCTTTATCTCAGAGTCTGAGGGACTGGACTCTGAGGGAGACTTCTCTTTTTCACTCGGTTCTCCATAAAAGAGGGATGTAAGACTGAGGAGGGCAAGAAGGAACAAAACAACCTTTTTAACCGTCACTTGTGACCTTATCAGCGCAGCAATAAAACAAACAGTGTCTACCAGGGGCTCAGGAATCAGGAGGACATCAAAACAAGCAGGCCAACGCGACACACTCAGTGGACATCAATCTTTAGGCTTCACCGCTGACTGTTCAGCAGAACGTCAAATTAGGCAGCGTAATTTAATTACAATAAGAGACGGCCGCTTGGCGAAATACACAGACGCTGCCTGCTGCCGAGAGCTGTGAAGCTGCCTCCGGTCAGGCAGGACTAATCAAGCCCAGGATGCAGGATGAGTGGCAGAAGACCTACAGAGCAGACATCTTTCACAACCTTAAATCAGAGTCCATGACTGAACAGTGGGAACATTGTGCATATGAAGATCACCCTTTATTCTGGTTAGAACGATCCTGGATGTGTTTGAGATCACTCAGTCTGTAGCAGTTAAAAGACAAATAAAATATACCAATGTATTTGATTTCCTGTTAGTGTTGCAACTCGAAGATGAATATGGAGGTAAAATTATCTCAAACATTTATTGTTTTGTATTTGTGGACAACAAGCCTTATGATTTAAGGTAATTATGATATGCAGCTACAGTGCTCTCCAATGAAAGTCACCCTCTGCATTTAACCTATTCCCTTAGGGAGCAGTAGGCTCCCACTAAGCGGCGCTAGGGAGCATTCTGGGGCTAAAGGTCTTTCTCAGGGACCCATAGTGGCAATCGAACCAGAGAACTTGCAGCCTTCCAAGGACGCAAGCGCCTTGCTTCAACTACTACACCACCACTCCCATTTAGGTGAGATTCTAGAAAAAATAACTCCACACACTTTGCAAAACGGCCCAAACCCTGTCAGATTGGATCGCATCTCTGAATATCCGTCTTGATGCATTTTCTCAATCTGATTTAGAATTGTATTTTGACTGGACCATTTTAATATATTCCTTTGTTTTATGATTAATTATTAATTTCAGTCTCAGGGTGCTACAATACAAAAACTTTTAGTTTTGATCTAAAGCATTCCCTTGTAGCTCCGGCTGTATGATTTCCATGCTGGAAGGTGAAGCCCTGTCCCAGGTTGGCTCTACCAGGACTGCCCTGTGCTCTGCTCCATCTATATTCACATTAAACTTTGAGCAGCATCCCGCTCCCTAATGGTGCCAAAAAAGATACTGGATTTAATTCAAGGCTAGGACAGTAGAGGAGCTAAATACATATGCACATCCTGCTTTTCAGATTTATTTGCAAAAGATTTAGCAAACCTTGCATGGTGTTTTGTTGGCTGTGACATCATCCAGGGGAGACAGATTACCCGCTATTTCCATATATAGAAAGGATTCCTGGATCAATGTGTGCTTTTTGTCTCTCTTATTGTGTCTCTGCTCTTTCTTCTTTAACCTCCAGTTGGTCTTTGCAGATGACCGTTCACACTGAGCCTGGTTCTTTTTGGAGGTTTTCCTCCCTGTTAAAGGGGAGTTTTCCTCTCCATTGTCACTTCATGCATGCTCAGTATGAGGGATTGCTGCAAAGCCATCAGCAATGCAGACGACTGTCACTGTGGCGCTAAGCGCTTTCATGAGGAGTAAATGCTGCTTGTCAATAGTTGATGCAATCTACTGGGTTTCCTTAGAGAGGAAACTTTTTGACCAATCAGTATAATCTGATTGAATTTGACTTTGGAAAGTGCCGCTATATAAATAAAATTGAGTCAAATTGAATTATTTTCCTTCTGTTTTCCAATATCTACTACACACATGGGACCAAATGTGAAAAAGTACGACTGTGTTTGCAACCACCTTATTCTAAGCCAAATTGGCATTGATCTTAGGTTTTTAAAATTAAAAACTTGATTCAAAGTGCATATAAAGTGAGCTTCTTCAATAATGTGTACAAGGAGAAGAAAAGCTTGATAATATCCACACAGAAAAATTACGTCCATATTTGGAAAACACAGAAACTAATTCTATACATACATACAGTGATAAAGGACTAAATGTGCTTTTTTTCCACCAGCAGAGGGAGCTGCTGCATCAGAGGAACCGCTCCACTCAGCATCATTTCTCCCATCTTCACCATTGAGACCGGCCTCACAGGCTGCAGAGCATAGCAGATTTTTTCTGATTAGAGCGGCGAGTGAGGGATTTACCTGTCATTCTCCATAAGCAGAGCCAAACGACCGTAGTCCCACGCCGCCTTCCTCAGACAAGAAAAGATGAGCAACAACAACTGCAACACAAGACGGAAATGACTTCAGAGCTTCCGGGAAATCAAATTCCCACAGTCAAACATTATTTTCTCATATGTCTGCGTAACGTTTGATCTTTGAGCTGCCTCTGGATTCGGGATCGAACAAACTCAACTCCAGCATTTTGTTTCAGCGACAACGAGCCATCCCCCCATTTCTCCAGTGCTTCTTATGTGTGGTTGTCTTGGAAACTATCAGAAGCAGGTCAGCGTGAACGCGGGAACACGTGCCGGGCAGTAATGCCATATCAGAGCAAAAAAATAAAAAAAATAAACCTGGATCATCTCAAAAAGAGGGCCAAGCTGTTCATCTCAATGGAGGTTCAAAAGGCATAAAGACTCCCAAAAATGACTACAGTTGAAGAGTGGGAGTCAAGTGGTATCAAAGGATATAACTGAAAGGTCATGGATGAGCGATGATGGAGGTAAATTGGTTAAAAGTGCTGATGAGCTTTTGATTTTAATGGCGACATTAAATCATTTCCTCATCTGAGCTGGTTCTGACAGCTGTGGTAATGGAGGAAAGCGTCCATAAATGTTGAATGATTCAATCTTGAAGCATTTAAAAGACGACCGAGGCCCCCCCGGATGAATAACGGGCGACCCAATTGGCTCGCTGATATTTTCCCTCCGCCCGTTGTCCTGTGTTGAAGCGCGGCTCTTCTTTACGGAGGCATATTTTATTCAGTGTGATGATGGGATTAACGCGGAGGCGTGCTCCCGTCACCTGGAGGGAAACACGCTTTGACTCATGCCTGTCGCCAGGATCCCTCTGTGTTGGCCTGACAACCCGGCAGTCATAAGATGAGCCAATTAAAAAAGATGGAGGCCGCCGATCGAGAGCGGAGATCAAGACTGACGAGGCCCGCCAGCGGAACGGAGCTGGCTGACGGCTCGGCGTCGAAGCCTTTTATTATCTGGAAGGCTGGAACAGAAACAGCACGCCCATGTTTGTAAATAATGCCGTCCCTGCATGCTCAGAAGTATATTTAACTTGACGTGTGTGACAAGGACGTGACGTGTTTGCATTTCTGTTTATGGACATAATTAAGGGAACCGAAAGAAAATCTCTCCTGTTGAGTTGCTTTTCTTTTTTCGATCATCTTAAAATCACATATTCCCTCACCGTTTGTCGTACAAACATTCGTCACAGAGTTATAAATGCTGTTGGGTTGAAATGAGAAACTCTTCTTATAAAGCCACGATAGCTGCAGCAACTGTAGGATATCGATACATCTTAAACTCTCTCACATTACAATCAAGGGATCTGATGTGAAAGACCAACACAAAAGTAATGCATAACTGTGAGATGGCAGCAAAGGGGTCCTGGAGAGGTTGCATTTATAATTCTACTAGATTTGCACATCTAGACACTGAAATATAATATATTATAAATATAATATTCTTTAAAAAGTAGCTCAGATTTGACAGAGTCTGATCATCAATATTCGTTTCTGACTCAATCCACATCTGTGCTTTCAACGCTTGACTGGACTTTGACTAGGCCATTTTAACATTAACATATTTAAAATCACTCCAAAGTAGCTCTGGTTGTATGTTTAGTGTTGTTGTCGTCCTGCTGGAAGGATCTGTGTCTTTTGGCGCTTGTGAGAGTTTTTCTTCCTGGATTATCCTGTATTTAGCTCCATCCATCTTCCCATTAACTTTGACAAACTTCACAGTCCCTGCTGAGGAACAGCATTTGCCACAGCACGCTGCTTCCACCATGTTGCACAATGGGGGCGATTTGTTCAGGGTGAAGGTCCATTGAAGGTCTCATCTGACCTTTCTGTTTCTCCTACGTGTCTTCTGGGAAACTGCGGACGAGACTTTTTAAAACTTTGTTTCCTACAGTGGCCTCTTCTAGTAGTTCTTTCATTATGGTGAAAGATTTGTGGAGTGCACAGCTTGCACAGTTGCCCTGTCAACAGATTCTTCCACCTGAGCTGTAACTCTCTGCAGCCCCATCCAGAGTTACCATGGGGCTTCTTCTCTGATCAAGTCTCTCCCCACCGGCCCTGTTACTAGTTTAGGTGGGCAGCCACGTCCTGGTAGGTTTGCAGTTGAGCTAGTCTGCTTCTAAATTAGGATGATGGATTGAACAAAGCTCCATGAGATGTCCAAGGCTAATTGTTTCACAACTTCACCCAGATCAAATGTCTGCTGCTTTTGGTTGTCTGCCGTGTTCCTTGGTCTTCACGGTGCAGTTTTTATTTCCCACAAATGTTCTTCAACAAACCTCTGAGGCCTCCACAGAACAGCTGGGTTTATACTGAGGTTAAATTACACAGAGGTGGACTCCATTTATTAATTAGGTGAAGGTTGTATTGGATTTGATTTGGGGGTATCGGAGTGAAAAGGGAATGCCCTGCCTCCGTCTCTGTCTGTGGCTGACTCTGTTGAATCCTTTAAAAAGCAGCTGAAGACACTTATTTAGACAACCGTTTATATAAATGTACGTATTTTGATGTTTTCCCTGTAAGCTGTTCGTGTGACATTTCTATTTGGTATTTATCACACTCTGTAAAGCACTTTGTGATTTTTATCTGTGAAAGTTTACTTACTTTTTTATATGGCTTTATTTGTAAACCATATTACCCTAATTGTGCTCTACTTTGTTGCTGTCTCATAAAAGTCACATTAAAATACATTGCCGTTTACGATTGTGAAATGACTAAATGTTAGAGCTCCAGAGCACTGCAAAAACGGAACTAAATATGAGTAAAATGTTCTTAAAGTTAGTGTATTTGTCCTTGATTTGAGCAGGTAAATAAGTTGATTTGCCAATGGAATAAGATTTTTGCACTTAAAATAGGAACAATTCATCTCCATAATCTTATTTCAAGTGCAGGATGTCTAATTATCTTATTTTAGGGGTCAAAATACTCATTCCAATGGCAGATAATCTTATTTACCTGTCCAAATCAAGGATAAATACACTAACTTTAAGAACATTTTATTTTAATTTTATTTTCAGATCCGTTTTTGCAGTGTATGAATACTTTTTAATAGCATCTTCAATCTATTCTTTGACATAAATCTTATTTTTATACTTGAAACTAGGAACTTAAAATACTATTATCATTGCAAGTGACAGCGAGGAAACACGATATTTGTTTTCAATTATATTCTAACAGTAATAAACTTATGCTTTGCATACTATTAAGGTATGCAGGCTGTTGGATGGAGCCTCACTGGAGTCGATGCCCATATAGTTTTGCTCAAGACACCAAAGCTCAGAGAGAGAGGTGGAAGCATCGTAGTGACAGAGGAGAAAAATGGATGAAAACGAGGATTTATGGCAACACTGTTCTTCTCAGAGGAATGACACATAATGTCCATTAGACAGCTGAAATCATTTCCACAAAAAAACAAACAAACTCCTCTATCCCGCTCGTGTTGTCTGCTTGCATCGGTCTGTTCATGATGTCTGAACAAGGTGATGGCAGTTACAGATATATTTAGAAACATGGCTGTCAGTCAAAGCTGGTTTCTAAGCTGCAGCGGTGCACATTATTGGAACATGGAGTACACATTTTTAAAGAGATAAATCCTACTTCTAATAAGTCATTTTGAGTTATGAGAAATTTTAATTTCTTTTTAGCTCTTTTGTACTCTGTAAGCTGGCTGTCCTGGTCACTGCTGTGATGCACCATGCTGCTCTTCAAAATTATAATACGTGAGAAACTCCAAATCCTCCATAACCAGCTGACCTCTGAAAGATTTGTAAAGAGTTTAGGTGCGTCGAAGATAAGAGCCTTACGATAGATGATTGTTCTTCTAGTTTAACTCACTAAGATAAACTAAAAGTTAAAAGTTAATTTTATATATCCGTACCCTTTCACAGACAAAAATCCCAGAGCAGAGCAAATGGAGTTTTTCCACTGAATGAAGACTTCCTAAAAGTAATCTGAACAGCCTTCAGGCAGGATTCATAAGAATAGATGACCTACATCAGGTTCATCTGGTTTTAAGAAGCTCCACTGCTGGTCAGGGCTTTACTTAGACTTATCAAAGACTCTAGGCGACCAAGTTTGAGTTTTTAGGCAGATTTTTTTTTTCCCCTAATCAACAAATCTTCACAATTATACATACAAGCTCAAATGTGTACATACACCCATACAAATCTTTGGATGGAGGTTGCAAAGAAAAAAAAAACACTATTTGTAGGATCAATACGCTTCTGGCATAAGTCTGGCTGGATATTTGACCACTTTCTGATCCGAATTGGTAGAGTTCTTTTGATTTGATTGGTTTTAATCATAGTCTATGCATTTTTAGTGGAGTTGAGATAGGGTCCCTTCGGGAAGCCTAAGCCTGTCGAGTTAGTTTTATGCACTGCAAAAACAGCTTGGATGTGTGCTTGATACCATCTGAA
This sequence comes from Fundulus heteroclitus, assembly GCF_011125445.2. Lineage (NCBI taxonomy): Eukaryota > Metazoa > Chordata > Actinopteri > Cyprinodontiformes > Fundulidae > Fundulus > Fundulus heteroclitus. The sequence continues at coordinate 9,711,404 of NC_046379.1, read as the reverse complement.
CCAAACAATTTTTTATGCACCGTTTTATGGTCAGAAGGGACATAGATTAAGCTGACTGGTCCCAGTGACAAAATGAATCTTTGGAAGAGTCAAGATGATGCCATCAAACATAAGTTCAACGTATAAACCATCAAGTATGGCGGTCGTAGTATCATGGTGGCAACTGGTTTCCCTGCCAGTGGTAATGTGCATTGCACAGAGTGGGTGGTGTTATAAAATTCGACAACTACCTCCAAATTTACCTAGTCTCCCTAAAAAAAAAAAAAAAAAAAAAGATTGACAATTAAAGGTGCATAGCCACATTATTTGACTTTCTATTTACATATATGTCAGTAACTCTGGTTGCATACATAAGTTTTTATGAAACATTATCATGTCCTGCTGGACTATTAGTTATTATTTTGGTGTTTTACGCTTTGTTTTTGCTCAGTTTGTTAGTAAATAAAGCCTTTCATGTTTTTTATTTTTTAATAACAGAGGACGTACAACACTGCGCATGTGCAGCAGGGGATAAAACAAGGAGGCGGCTAATGGCTATTAGCATCTCCAGACAAAACATGAAGAAAGGTCCAAGATCCAGGGAAATAAAAGCACAAAAAAAAGCGGGGAATACAATATGAACATTGGTGTTCACTGAAGCGGACGATAAACCTGCCGAGGCTCAGATGTGACCACATTATTGATTGATGAGTAAATGTTCTGATATGAAGGTCTTAAAGTTGTTGTAGATCGTTGGTCTTCAATCACGCCGAGCTGTCATTTTACTGGGAGGCATTGCAGAGGCTCAAACTCGGTCCGGAATTATTTATTACAGTTTTATTAATTAAGCAAACTGGCATTATGATTCTGCTATATAGTGTATAGCGTATGGTGTATATAACTTTATTTTATCACGATCAAACAGTTTTTGGTAAAAAATTTTAATAAGCAAAACGTGGCTGTATACCTTTAAAACTGGAACTCTTCTGAAAAATGGCCAAACCTGAGCTCTATTTAAAATGTACAAATTGTGCTTAAAAGCTGAATCCATGCCAGGAAAACCTCAGACTTAAAAAGCTCTACCCACTTCTGGTAACACAAGCGATCAAATATCTGAATTTATGCCAGGAGCTTGTTATTTTTATTTATTAATTCAAAATGGATGTAGTTTCTCTGCAACCTGCTAAGCATCAGATACCTAAATAATAGTTGAGGGTGAATGCATACATGTGACCCTAAATGTTTCATTTTGAAACTATGTAGACTGGAGAACATCCACAATGCATTCAAATCACAGCGTGCACCAAATTCTTTGTCCTTAAAATGCTTTGAGGTTGTTGCATTATCAGTCCACCCATCCCGACCAGAACTGCACGTATATATTGAATCTAAAGAATCTATTTTCTGTATTGCAGCCGTTACAGCGAAAGAAGCACAACAAAAACTGGAAACACTGCTATTGGACAGATGAGTTAACAGACTTCTTTGTGGGAGTGTGGGAGAGTGTGTACCATCCAAAGAACCACATTTATGAGGAGGACTGTGGGCACCCCACCAAACGGCAGGCCCTGGAGGACGCTGTTGCGAGAGTGAGAGCGGAAGCATTGCTCTGCCGTGCTGTTGTCCTCCTTCAGCGGCTGTAGGAACCTTAAGACGTCCAGCTCGACGTGCCGCGGTGCCACAGGGAGCCCCCGGGTCTCAAACAGCTCTGACGGCTCCATCAGCACTCGACCATATCTGAGAGACACAACACAGACAGGTCGACATAAATGCATTATATTCATTTTGTCCTTTCAATTAAAGGCATAGGCGCTGAAGCTCGCATGTACACACATTTATATTGGTGTCTTTATAAACAATTTAAGAGAAGCGAAGGTCAGTGATATAGATAGATTACAAAATAATAAATAAAATGGATTATTTGCTCAAAATGTCTGTATCTGTTTAGAAAGTATGATTAGAAATATGCAAAATAGTGAAAGAGGACGTTTGGTAACAGGTGGTGAAAGTGTGAATAACGTTGAATTTTTTAATTAGTGATTGCAGTTGGTACCAGAGCAATAAGCACCATGGTCCATTAGTAGCAACTGCTGGGCGCTTTATTTAACAAATAAAACCAGAATCGTTTCGAGTACATAAAACGCTGACTGGGTGACTGATGCACTGTTGGCTATTTTAAAACCCAGATGCTGTAATAAACTGAAAGCAAAGGAACACGGCATATGTAAAACGTTAGAAAAGAGAGAAAGCAGAGTATAATTGCATCTGGCTTTCAACGTTTTGTTACTGCACAACCAGAGACTTCAATGCAGTTTATACAAGGTTTATATGATAGTCCAACACAAAGCAGAGGATTTGTACAAATGCACAAATAAAAGTGATGTACTGATGTATATTGTAGTTTGCTTTGCTCTGATACCCTAAAATACAATTCAGAGCAACCAACTCCCTTTAGATGTGTAAAGAATTTGTTATTACAGTCCGCCTGGGTGCAGTCTATTTGTCATAAATACATTTGGTGGTGATGGCCTGAAAATGTGCTAGAGAATGTTAGTGGACCAAAAAGAAGCAAGACACACTCCAGACAGGTTAATGATGAAGACATTTAGAGGTTTAAAGCAGGGTGGGCCATGTAGAGGACCTACAAACATGTGGAAGGAGGACATCTGAACTAACCCTGCACATCAGTTTCAATAAACCATCCTCACAGTGAAACAGGGAGCTGAAGACATCACGCTGTGGGCATAGTGTCCTTCAGTGTGGACAGAAAAGAGTTTATGGGAAGATGGAAAGAGTTAAATACAAGCAAGTCCTGGAAGAAAACCTGTTGGAGGCGGCTAAAGGGTCGAAGCTGGAGAGGCGGTTCACCTTCTGGCAAGACAACAACCCCAAACATACAGCCAGAGCTACAGTGTAATGGTTAAGATCAACTGAGAATGGCCTAGTCAAAGTCCAGACATAAAAAATATCCAAGAATTTGTGGCAAGACAAAGTTCACAGTGCTTCTGCAAAACTGTGCATCTGGCAATTTTCAGATTTCTATTTGTCAAACACTCGGTAAAGCAAAACAACAGTTTCCTTCCACTTTACAATGATATAATGGCTTGTGCTGGTCAATTGCATGAAACTCCAATAAAAATCCCAAATTTAAAAAGGCAGTGACTCCTCAAAAGTAAATTAGCCATTTCTAAAAATAGCGATTTCCCCACAATGTTCTCCCGGGATATAATTTTTAAGAAACACCACAATCTGGAAACACCATGTCCTCATTTGCTGCTGCTGCTGGCAGCCTGAAAACATACTGAACGTTTAAACAGATTTTTAAAGACCGCATTTGTCAGAGTCTTCAGAGCACGCATAGGTCAGCGCTGTGACCAGAGTCTGAACCATCTGTCCTCCAGCAGCACATGCTAATCTCACTTTCAATCAATACGGCACCGACCCACAGCTGCTCTGGCTTGTGTACCTTCCTCAGTGAATAAACAGAGGCAATGGAGCAGCAACACAGTGCAGACAAAGCTTGCATCAATACAGCAAATTCACATGACTGCAAAGACATGGACTAGTTCGGATCAGATTTCATGGTGAAACTATAGATTTGTCTTCATAGTAAATTTGCAGAGCGCCGTGGAGCTCTAGGAAATGCCAGCTAAAACCATCCTCAGGCCTCGCAGGCCGGTTCTCACAAACACTGCAAGTTAACACATTGTGGCTGAAGGTCTTCAAGCTGGCACAGATTACCGAACCAACTCTTGCTGTGATTCATCACCGGACCACTGACGCCGCTTCTTAAGAGCCTACGCTGTCGTTTTGTGAAGCAATTACGATTTGGCGTCTGTTGTGCAACTGAAGCCCCAGCAGAAAAGTCGATGTAGGAGGAGGGCTCGTCAGAAGCAGAGAAAAAAAAATACGACACGGCGTAGAGTAAGCAGCTCCTTCTGCACCACTGTGAGCTCCTTCCCAGTCCCTATTGAGAAGCCTGACAGCTTACAGTCAATATTCAGATACTGAACCTCCCTGTGGAGATGACAGCAAGGAGGTTCCCAGTGGACAAATAGAAACATAACACAATCTGCCACTCTGTGGCGTCGTTTCCACAGAAACATCCTTTACAATAGCAACTGGACTCAAAGAACAAAACCTGTGCAAAGGCCTGTTTTATTTGAGGTTTATTTCATCTTCTGCAGAATAAATTGCCTTTTTGAAACCCTAAACAATCCCCACAACTGATTGAATTTGGCACATTTGTCTATATCAGTTAAAATTTACCTGTATTTAAAGTAGTGGGAGGAGAAAATATGACAAGAAAATGACTCCACAGCGCCCCCTAGGCTACAGCCCCTCAGACCACTTTCAAGTAGAGCTTTCAAAATAGCTAAACGTACGATTTTCCAAGACAAACCAAAATGTCTCTTGCTATAAAACCCAGATTTAGAACAATAATTCAGATTTTGATCTCCATTTGGACTTTTTACGCTTTTACTTTTTGCTAACCCCTCCAAGGGATTTTATAAAAAAAGGCCTTGTTGAAATGCAAGTGTTTGTTATCTTGTCTCCTTGTGCCAGATGTTATGTGTATGCCATTTCCCAAAACATAAAGATTGGACCCCGATCAGGGTCTGTGAAAATCGGACATTATTACTAAACGCGCCCCAAACATATTGCCTTGTGCACTTTATGTGTACATGGTGAAATGCATCAACGGTGCCACCTAGAAGATTTCAAACAATTCTTTATTTGGCCTTAAAGCCATAGACCAGATTTCATTTAAGCGTTTTGAAAGCCTTAGTCACTGTATTTCTTAGGCACTGGAGATAAAAAGTTACAAAAAAGATAAAAGCATAAAACGACCAAATTATTTAAAACACCAAAATCAACTGAACATCCCTTGAAGTCACCCTGATTCATGTAGGTTAGGTCCTCAAAAACAAAACTTGGACAATTATGCTACATTATTTAGGTTTTGGCCACTGGCAACAGGAAGTATCATGGTTCATTCAAGGATGCTATTTCAGGATCCTCTTAACCAGATCAACAATGGAACAAACAAAAACAAACAATCAAAAACATGGACAAAAAGATGTAGAGGGCAACTTTTAATTTAAAATAATTTCGATGAATATTGCTGAACCTACTACAACTGAGCCTCACCAAACTGGACATATTTAATATAATTTCAGCACCTATCCATATATCCATGTAGATTTATGTGAAATGCATTCAAAGCACCATTTTAAAAAATTAGCAGCAGCCTCTGCTCTGATCATGGTTCATAAAATTTGGCACATATCTATAATAGAGTTAAAAAGTCTCTTGGAGCCATTTAAGACCAAGCTCTACAGGAAGCCGGCCATGTAGGAAACTTTAGACAACAAACCCCTCCTACACACTTCAACATAACACTTGAACAAATGAATCAACAAATTCTTAAGGCCTTAGTTATTAAAAGTTATAAAGAAGTTGATGTCCCCAATAGGAAATTGGCCATTTTAGATTAAATTCCTCCCCAAACCTTCACCAACGAACAGGAAGTTAGACATATTTGATCAAACGACCCGTTTTGTGATCTTTAGACCGTTTGCGTCTCAGCAAACTCGTCTTACAATATTTCTTGTGCGCAACTAAAAAAAATTAACATTTGTGAGTCATTGGTGATTAAAACTTAGACTATTTGAAAAAGCATGTGGGCGTGGCCAGGACTAAAACTGCAACTTCCCACCATAAAATGTGAAACGGTAATTTCTCCCACATACATGATCTGAACATCACAATCCTTTCCATCACAATCCACTCATCAACACACCTACGTTATAATCTAATTGACATCACTTTAGCTCCGCCCACTGACAACAGGATGTCACATCTGATCATATTAACCTTAAACTGCAGCTTATGTCATGTAATCCAAACCTTTCAGGAACTCGTAGCTCTCACAAATCCTTGTGAAAGAAAGCCCCTAAAAAGATGGCGGTGCTCAAACCGTTTGATTACGACAGACTGGAGAGTTAGCAAGCAAGTGTAAAGTAAATCTTATTTATACAGCACCTTTAACAGATACCCTATCTCAAAGTGCGTCTCAGCGCAACTCGAGAAAAACACGGACAGGTTACATTAAAAAGAATTGGAGTCAATTTAAAGAGCGCGCTTGCGACTGAGGCTTTCATTTTGGAAAGTACAGAGCAGCTTTTATTTGAGTCTCATCTTTCTAAATATCAGCTTCAGAGCAGAGTGATTCTCATATTCCGAAGGTTCCTGATAAACAGAAGCGAGCAAAGCAAAAACACAGAGCAGCTGTGTGAACAGAGACATCAAGTGACAGCAGCCAAATCAAACAGAAATTGCTCCTTGTTGAGGATAAACATAACTGCGTAGCTGCACACTGGAACCACGCTGAGCCCTAAAAAGAGTCATCCAGAATCTTAAGACAGCCTTTTTTTTTTTAAGCTCCTGCTGATACTCACTTTGTCCTCTGCTGTGTGGGATGTGAACAGGAGACTCCTTCACTCCCCACCTTTAGGGGCAGACAGGAGGCTGAGGGATACGGGCCAACTCAAGACAACATCTGGGAAAACGCCACAGCATGACTCAGCAGTTTCACGCTGAGCTACTGTCCCCATCACATCCCCTCATGTACGAACACTCCCACAAGCTCGTGCTGATCCCGACGTATCCATTTCTCCCCCGGCTTTACCAAATCTGCAAATGTGGTGTCTTTCTAATCCTCTCTCTCTCCTTGTCTCCCTTCCTCCTTTGAATCGGGCTTCCAAAGCCAGCGCAGCAGATTTACAAAACTGATGTTTTGGCCGGCGAGGCATCCTCGTGGCCAGCTCTTGCAGGAGGAGTGAAATCCTTCGTCCACGCTCAGTTCAGACAATTAATAAATCACAGATACTGAAGCGAGTACAAGGAGCTGACAGCTGGGGAGGAAATACACCTGAGTTTGATTTGGAAAGGCTAACAAAAAAAAAAAAAGGGCGAAGTAGAGGAAAAGCAAACTCAGGTCAGCTAATCTGTTTACTGCGGCAGATGAAAACCGCTAAGGCTTCTCTATGCGCGTGTGGGTCGGCACTACTCGCATTGGGAAGGTCTAAATCTGTTCATTTAGTCACTTAATGGGGAGATGTCCTCTTTATTTAGTCTGCATTAAATGAAAGACGAGAACTGATGGAGACGTCATGCTTTTGTCTTTGAGTTAGAGAGGAGATACTAAGCTAGAGGGGGATTCTGAAATAAATAGACTGTCATTCAGAGGATCGATAACTTGAAATAAACCCTCATCAAAACCAGATATCTCCGTGTCCCCAATAATATCTTAATCCAATCCCCCTTAGGTTGTTTTAAAGAAAAAGATGATTATCTTACTAGCTACATATTTCACTCTAATGAAGAAATAATAAGAAAGAAAACAAACGCTAATGTTAATTTTAGCAAAGAAACAAGCGCACAGTGAAAACAGCGACTCAGCTGGATGTCTGCAGCGTTTGCAGCCACAGGGCCTTGCCTGACATTTCAAATTTATGCCCCTTGAAAATTTTCCAGATTTGATTTTTTTTTTTTTTTCAACAGACCAACACAGAGTAGTTAAATCTGAAAATGGGGCATGCATTACATTCTGTTTTGCAAAAGAGCTCAAATCCAATTTGATTAGATAAAGGAGGGATGTTAAACTTCAGTGCTTGGGGTTGGGAGTCCTGCAACTTTTAGATGGTTCTCTGATTCAATGCACATAGACAAAACACTTATGTCAGGGGTGCCAAAGTACTGCAGCTTTTAGGAGATGGCAAAGGATAAATATATGTCATGAGTTAAAGACTGAAACTTAAAACAATGATGAGATAATGCAGAAATTAGAAACTGATTTGTAATCTAATTTTACATTTACGGTTTAAAAACTGGGTTAAATTGAAGTTCCCCACTGAATGACAGTCTGATAACTATCATAAAGCACTTGGTTGACAGCGCCTGTAAAGCTTTCATTCTTTTGTCAAATTTTCAATTGGATAAAGAAACACTGCCCGCCTGAGGGGAATGACAGAACGCTGGCTCTACAGTCTCTGAGGAATGAAGCCATAAATAAAACGTTTGCCTCCGTTGACTTATGGACATCTGCAACTAATCAACTGGTCGCCGCTGCGAGAAGAAAAGGCCGACCTGAAGGATGCTTCCACATCACGGTGAAAATAAGAGTCGCGTTTTCAGGCTTTTTTTCAAGGCCGCACTGCCTTGTTAATCTGGCTGTTTTCTCTAACGACCCTTTTTGCTTTTGGAAGCAAAAAGCTGGAGATCAGCAGGTCTCCGGTACCGGCACAGGAAGTCTCACATGCTTTTTGCATCAATTCCCAAAAAAAGGCCGTTACATTTTTGCCAAAAAAAATACTCTGCTTCCAAATTTGTTATTTTCTAATCAGCCCTGCATAAAATGTATTAAGATAGCAAACGTTTGTCCCCACATGTGCAGCATTGTTAAGGCAGTACATGAGAAATGTGGTACTACATTTACACAGTGGTGTTGGTAAATGCTAAAGAGCTTTTTAAACTGCTCTTTGTATGAATAACTAAAAAGACTAAATTTTATGGCCTTTTTTTACATTGTAGGCCCAGTAAGTAGTGTAAAACACTCATATGAACATCTATGGTTCGCAATAATGCTTTCTTTAATCCAAACAGGCTAATATATATTCATACACCCCCACTAATTGATTCAATGTCTTTTAGCAATTTGAGGAGACACCACACATTTTTTGAGGCCTTAAACAAGATCTGACTGGTAATTTAATTTTACATTTACCGTTTAGAACAGTAAATGTAAAAGTATTAGTATTTGTTATTAGTATTTAATTCATATTGGTTTGTTCTCTCACACAGTGATGTCTTTAATCATAGATGTGTAATAGTATTTAGGATAGGGGCGTTCCTGAAGCTCAATGTAAGCCTGCTTTATCCATTCCTAAACCAGCTTTAAAGTCCTGAGGATCATATAACAATATAGAAATAAATTTGAACCATCTTGATGTTGATTTTTGTTTTTTTGCTGTTACTTGTGTTTAATGTGGACAATTTACCAAAATAAATAAAGTGATTGATTGATTGATTGATTGATTTTGAGGGAAATTGGATGAATTTGGAGGCATTCTTCATTGTTCATCAACACAATGTAATGCATCACTACCACTGGCAGTGAAATAGACCCTCATCAAGACGACGCCATCACCATGCATGCTGGGTTCGACCGGCTCACCATTGGCTCCTCAGAACTTTCTTCTTTTCACTGTGGCCAAAGTGATTATTTTGGAACAGGTGCTTTTTTCATGGTCAGCAGCCTCTCAATCTATGTTCATGCAAACCTTGCTTCAAAGTAAACATTGACACGGGTTGGTTTATGGGTTGCTCACAGAACATTCAGACGACTTAACGGGTAACAGATTGGGTAACATTGGTTGAAACTTGGACACAGGTGGATTTTTTTTAACCCAACAATCTCTCAAGCTCACACCCAAACTGATTTTGGAACGGAGAGTAAAGGCCATCATTGAGCTTCTGGAACGGCCCTGACCTCAACCCAATTGTATTTTACGGAAGGTATTTAAAGCTAAATCTGTACCAACAATTGAGAGAATTACAACTCTGGAGTTGTACTGCATGCGTAGGTCAAAAATATGAGCGTACTGTGAATGAGAACAAAAGTGTCACAGCTATAAAGTGGTAAATATCCAATTCTCAACATGATTTTTAAAAGGAGCATAGCATAAGTTCCAGGATTTTTGCAGATGTGTGCCCCCTCTGGTGACAAGTTGAACTGACAACAGTGTTGTGCATGCGCATGAGAGAAGAGGAAAAGCATCTGCCGCTGCGACTGCACAGGTCTTTTGTTTAGAGCAGTGATGTCTTCTGGTGTAAGAAAGCTATAAATATTGAAGTTAGCCCCTGTTCTCTGGCTAAGTCATCGACTACAGTAGAGACTCAACAAAGCAGTCAGGTGAACAAGAGTGTGCAGCGCGTCACACCCACGTGCACAGGATTCGGTCCAAATCATTCTCTTTAATTAAATATTAAATATCCAGCATATAGTGGCAGCTACGGTTAATAGAGGATAACTCATTTTACACGTCGGTCAATTGTAAGGACATGAATAGGAAAGAAAATAAAAAAATATTTAACTTCAAAACTTGCACTATGTCCCTTTAAAGCTAACTCTGTGCCAGCAAAGCAACCAATTCACAAAGTATCTACGAATTGAGAGGATGAAAACTTTGGAGTTGCACTAGATGAGTAGGCTGTATTTACAGTACGAGTGCACTCTAAATGAGAACAAAAGAATTGGCTATGAAAAACATATCAACTATAATATGATTTTTTTTAGCAACATTCTTTTTTTAAAGGGTTTCATAATCTCACAGTGTTGCATGTATCTCAAGATGTATCTATATAAATTTTGTTGTGATATAAATACAGTAAAACTGTATAACTGGGTTGTCTAAAGAAAGTTGAATATTTTACTGCTTTAGATATTTATTCTGTGTCAAAGAGATCTAAAAAATGTTTTCCCAAACACTAAAAAAAGGTTGAAAATATTCAAAATTATCTGTGTTTCCTGTATCTTACCATTGCATTGTAGCCACTGGTGTGTAAATCTGTGAGAAAACACCTGGTACGGCGGTATTAAAAAAACAATCTAACCCTTTTATAGATGATTCATCCTTGATAACAGCACTTGTAATCATGACTGTTAGCGCAGAGAAGAGGTGAATTTTCATTCAGCTTTATTTCTTTCTGCGATTCTTTCACCAAAGAGCTGCAGTAACACATTCATACATCCTCTTTGTTCCTGCAGGTCAAAGCTAACCTACCAATTATCCACGTGCACAAAGCATTTTTCAAAAATCCCTGAAAATGTGTGACAAGATAAATAAGGAAAAGCCAAAGTTTTAAACAGTTCATTACGGCTTTTAAACCAATCCATTCAGTTTTTTTTCCCGCTGTGGCTGAGCAGCAGACTTTTTTAACAATAACAAGAAAGTGTGATGAAATATCAAACTGTTGCTTGATTTTTAGTCATAACATAAGTCATACTAAGCGACACGCTGTCATCAAACACTAAAACTTATCCTGTGAAGCATTTAGATGTTAAAGGTTGCAGAAAAAGACTAAGCTTTTGTGGGGTTTATGGAGCATGTTTTCGTCTCATAGCATTTGCAGAATAAATAAATAAATAAAAGTACATTCCTTGTGATCTCTGGTAAAGATGTGAATAAATCAGCTTTCATTTTTTGATGCAGCAGCAAAATCTCACAGTGAAGGTTTTAACAAAATATAACATTTAATTTAGGTAATTTTTTTGTGTGGGGAAAAGACCCCAAGGTAAGATGTTTGTTTTACCAAACAAAATGGCGACAATATGACTGGTAACCGTGCTGTTAACGCTTTGCAAAGCCATCTTTTGCTTGCAAGACAACGTTTGATCTTGTTCCTGAACATTTTATACTGTTTGTGCAAAGCAGAGAAAAAGATATTTGACCAATCCTCCTTGCACAATCTCTACATTATTCAGAGCCCCGGGTCCTCTCTTGTATTATTTTCCTCCAAAGGTTTTGGATGGTCATGAAAAAAAGGCTAATTTTGCGTCGGGTTACCAAGTTCTGTCTAAATTGGGATATGTTTCAGATTATCGTCCTGCTCAATTATCGCGTTTTGAATGACCCAGACGTCTATTTAAAATCTACCGCTACTTCAAAGAGTTCCTGATGCCATGAACGCCAACAAGGCTCCCAGGTGTCTTTGAAAGAGAAACAGCCCGCAGCATCACAGATCCTCCACCATGGAAGCCAATGACTTTGCTAAAACAAATATTTACTAACATTAGATTTTTTTTACCCTACTGAGTAGATGTACTGAAATTATGGATTGTATTTGTCTACATTGTTTTCCTGTCAGATTATGCCATTGTAATTCAAGATGAATTTACGCTGAGGCGTTTCACCCGACAATGTAAATCTAGGGTACAGGATGACGTTATTTGTTCTAATGACAAGCACAGTAATTGGCATTGTTTGCAAAAGACTTCAATGAAATTCACGTATTTCACTGCCCATTTCAATCTGAAAAATAAACCCTTCCTAACATTGAGCATCTGATGAACTTTGGCTCATCAAATTGTTGATATTTGTTAAACGGGATGTGAGGTGTCGTTTTCTGAACTCCACAGAAGCTGCTGGCCTGTGTTGTCATAATTTTAGGTTGGAGCTGCGGCGTTGGATGTGTGGATGGGAAAGCCTCATCAGATTCAGCCTGAAGGGGGAAAACGGGCGGAGGCTTAACACAATCTGCTCACCACCTGCTCAGCAGAGGAGAAGGGAGGGGGCTTCGCCCGTTTCATGGATCACTATTCATCGCAGCTCTCACAAACACAGATCACCGAGGCGTGTCTGCTTCATAGCTCAGTCTGGCAACCCCCTCATGCAGGATCTTACCGAGGGCTGAACATACCAGATCGTAGCTGGAACGATGGCTGCAAACGTGGACTGTGTTCATCCAATGCAACACCTGCTTTCTGTGTGGGTGAACATTCCCCCTTTGAGTCCCCAAGGGTGGGGGGCTTACAGAGCATGCGCGTCTGCCCCGCTGCTGCTAGATGGACTGGACCACTCCTCATTAGGACCCATCTGGCCTCTGTGGAGCTACATGCATGCAGGATGAATGTGAAAAAAACATCACCCACACAGCACTGGAAATAGCAAATAAATAACCTTAGAAAGGTTTATTTAGGACAATAAATGCTCTTGGTAAACATCTAATTACCAAAGCTATTGTCTGTATTACGACCAGAACATTTAGAGTATTTTAGTAGGCTTTTAATTAACAGACTAACAGAAAGTAGCGTAACAGTTTGAGTTTGATGGAAAAAAAAATAAACGGTCTAAAGAAACGTTTGAGATAAAAAAAAGTGATGGAAAAGCGTATATCGCAAAAAGAATCAGCCCCCTTAAATCTGATATCCCTAAATTTAAATCCTGTGCTGCATGTTCTCCCTGGGCATGCGTGGGTTCTCTCCAGGTACTCCGAAATCTTTTTCGGAGTACCCTGAAATCTTCCTCCCACAGTCCACAAACATGACTGTTAGGTTAATTGGCCTCTCTAAAATTCTCCTTAGGTGTGCGTGAATGGTTGTTTGTCCTGTCCGTCTCTGTGTTGCCCTGCGATAGACTGCCGACCTATCCAGGGTGTACCCCACGTCTCGCCCATTGACAGCTGGAGATAGGCATCAGCACCCCTCACGACCCCACAGGGGATAAACGTGGTAAGAAAATGGATGGATGGATAAATCCTGTGCAACCAAATGCTTCCTGAAATCGCCTGATTGGTACATACAAATTGTGCCACACTTTTCCGATTTTAAAATTGTAAAAAAAACTATTGAAAACCGTGCAGTTTTGTAAAAGAATTTGAAAATGCATGTTGCGTAAAATGTGCTTCATCACATTTGTTTTCAGCTCATCTGTGTCTGGTCTACCTGACTTCAAGCATGTATGTAACTCAAATAGTCCAATCTCACTTTCTGCCAGGTGGTTGCATGATTAGCTCTGCCAAAACCAGAAAGAAAATGAACAAACAGTTTTTCAGACAGCAGCCAGAGCAAAGTGACAAATGACGGCTGATAATGATATCTGCACAGAGCCATGAATATTCGCTGCCATGTACAGTATTTATGATAAATTACCAAGAGATGTTGGTTAGTCCGTATACATCAGTGATGCTGCTGCGTGCATTGGCATCAATCCGGCGGACCCCTGTGGAACAGGAAAACTCACAGCTTGAATCCTAAATAGCAGGGAGCCCACACTCTGCCACAAGACGCAAAAAGAACAAAGTGGAGCCTGAAGAGCAGAGCAACTGCGCTTAAATGACAGATGGAATACAAATGGAGGTTTCACAGCTAACGGTGGGCTCATCAAGCCCCTGTTTGTGTTTCGATATTCTGCCATAAAGGGGTTTTACCAAAGTGCTATCTGACGGTTTAATTTATACCCAGCAGCCTGAGACATGCGGCTCGGGAGATGACTCACATGAATGCAACTCACACATGATGCAATCATCCTGCACAGTCACATTAATTATCTTGGGGACAAATTATCTTCATACACACATTCAGAGGATCTGAATACATACGGCACTACACGTCTCCCTCCCAATAATAGCACAGCACCATAATCATCAGCTCTAGAGGGGACACGTGGGAAAGTCTATAGGAAGATGAATGTGTGGCGGCATGAAAGGGATCTCTATCAAGAGCGAATCCCTTATTTCACTCCTGCGTATCCATCCTTCGCTCCATTTTTTATTTTGCTTCCCATTAAATAAGTTTTAGCACTGGCCATAATTTTGCACACACTGTCTGGTTTCCTCATTCCTCTCTAACCACAGTGATCTCTCTGAATATGAGTGGCCTGCGTTGGACTTTTCAAAAGTCATAACTCATAAATACTACAAAGAGGACCTCTCTGCATACGCTCCGCTATTTGTAAGGGTTGATAATTTCAGCCGAGCCGTCTACCTGTTCGACGTGCTGCAACAAGCAGACACAATTTAGCAAAGCTATGAAGAAAATTATTCACACAACCAGAGGCTTAAAGATCAAATGCAGACATTATTTAGAGCCAGAAAACCAAAACAATATTGAAAGTACTAAATATCAATAAATCACAATTAGCCTTCTGTTCGCTTCCAAAGTCGGTAAGTAATTAATAAATGTATTTTGTGACAGGAAGATAGCTTTTTCATCTGGATCAGTAAAATAGGGAGACACTACTGTAACAAACAATTTTTCTTTCATGACTTTTTACATTGTTTTCATAATTTTGATCATTGAATTTAACAATCGTGAGCTACAAGCCTAAACATAACTGTAATGGGAAAGTTTTCAAAAATGATGACATACGAGCTTTAAATTTAACCAAATCTATCCTTTAACCCTGACTCTGCAGCAAGTGTGTCTTTGTGTGTGTGTGTGTATGTAAGCTTCTTTTATCAATCTCAGCTTAAAACCTCCTGAAATATTAATGCCTGTGTGATACTTAAAGATGGCCGGCATTCATTTGTTCCCCTTTCCCTAGAGCCTCAGAGTGCACTTTTCCATCCCCAGTGTTGGATCAAATTTTAAAATCAATAGTACACTACAAAATTATTGCATAATTAAAAACAATGAGAGGCAAAAGAAATGCAAGATTGTGCATGAAAACACTAATTCTTGTTATTGTGCACATGCTTGTGACATTAAATTTTGTTTACATTTCATTACAGCCACAAACTTGGATTTCTTTTGTTATTAATCTTGGGGATTTTGTGTATTTGGTCCTCAAAGTAGTGCATAATATTAAAGTATATTGAATATTATTTTGCACTAAATAAAAACAGAAATGTAATCAGCCCATTTTTATTCTGGCACCCCTGAAGAAAGTTTTGTCCACCCAATTGCCTTCAGAGCTCACCTGTAATTTTCTCTGCCTATCTCAGAGCTGTTCTGTGAGGATCCCAGACTTTAGAGATATTCTAAAGTTTGCAACATGGCAAGAAGAGAAAAAGTTGAAGGGCTGTGAATACTTTTGCAGAGTCTGATTCTAGCACATCTGGGCCTCATTCCAACTGAGTGCATCCAAGAACCTACAAACCTAGAATCCTCTAACCTTTACAACATGTTTCTTTTTAAGGGTTCAGAGGAAAGTAATGCTTTCCACATTCATTGAATGCATTTCCTGTTATTGGCTTTTCAGAGGCAGCAATGTTCGTCGAGCTCCAAGGAAACGGTCTATTTTTGTAAAATTAAGAGTCTGAATAACATGAGGAAATATTTCTATTTTAGGGTGATTCACAAATGGGCGCCTGGAAACAGAATCCACTTTCTCTCCTCTGATGAACAACACTAATTACCGTCATCACGGTCATTTACCCGACGTTATCAGTTGTGGAGAGCTTTCTAACGCACATCTGCCAACACTGCAAGATTGGTTTTCAAAGCTTCCATTATGGTGTCACCTTTTTTTCTGACCTGTAAAAATGTCAAAAGTGAATACAAATCTGGCCTTTCTTAAGGTCATCTCCCTTCTCCATGGTTAGGTACACATGGCATCAGTGTGGAGTTCTTTTAGAACGTAACAGAGAGTTGGCAACATACCTTAAAGGAGATTTATAACATAGATTAACACGAACTAGTGCATAATAGTGTTTGAGAAGAAAAAGTTTGGCATGCATTTGTATTCAGCCTCTTTACACTGATAACCATGAATCAAATTCAGTACAAAAATCCTAAAACATGCGTGTCCGTTCAAGCTGGCAGGCTGGGGATAGAGAGCATTAATCAGACAGGAAGCCAAGAGGTCCATAGTAACATTGGAGGAGCTGTAAAATGTTCCACAGCTCAGGTGGGAGAATCTGCTGACAGGATTATTGCTACTATGCATGGACTCCACTATAAAAAAAAGTTGCAAGAAGAAAGAAATTGATCCTGCGTGCATTTTTTGTAAGGGGGCAAAGCAAACATTTAAAAAGAAGGTGCTCTGTTCAGATGAGACAATATTCCCAGAGGAGGCTGGCTAGAGGTGGTGGGGATCTGGGAGAACCTAAATGCAGGATGACCAGAAAAGAAAACCAATTTAAGGCTTCAAAAACTTGAGACTTGCAGAGGTTTAGCATAAACCCCTAACTATGTAGGCAGAGATACAATTAAATGTTGTTTGGAGTTAGAATGTCTTAGTCAGAGTCCAAACTAAAACCAACGCTGACATTGTCCATCCAATCGGTCAACTGGACAGCTGGAAGAGACATACATCAAACAAATCACAGATATAATTGCAGCAAAGGGTGGTTCTAATAGTCTTTTAACCACTGGTTGAATTCAAATGCCAACCACACTTTTCAGATTTCAAGTTGTGAAAGTTGAAAAAGCCATGCATCCTTTGCCTTCCTGTTCCCAATTAAGCTCTTCTGTTGGTCTACCACAAAGGAATCCCCCAAATTAAATTGATATTTGCAGTTTTAATGTGGCAAAAATGCGAAAAAAGTTGGAGGGGAGATGTGATTTATTTTATTTATTTTTTTTTTTTGCAAATCACCTTATATGCAATTGAATAAATCAACAGGTCAACATGTTTTATCAGCTGACCAAAAACAGGCTTTGTGTCTGTGATTCCAGCAGAGTCCAGACTAAAAAGGAGCGGGAGGAATGGAGCCTGATCACAGAAGGAATGAAATCTTCCACAGATTTTCTAATTTCCCAAAATCAAAACAACAGTTAATGCAGGTTTTACCACCCAGCTGACTCTACAGGCGGAACAATAGGTGTTAGAGTGGGAGGAAGAAGCGATGCACCTGCTTTGGGTGTAACACCGTCTGACACGTTGCCAGGAACATCTTCCTCCTCCTCAGCAGGCAGCAGCGACATCAAACCGCGCAAATTAACTTTTTAACGTCCACCTCATTGTCTCGCCTTCTTCGCATTTGGGAAACAATGAGGTTTAATTCGCCAGTCAAACATTTCTTGGCGGCTCACATTTGTCCCCCTGCTTACTGCGGCACGCAAATCTGCCAGCACCTCATCCCCGTTGAGCGAGTTAATAAAGACGACTGCGCCACAAACAGCGCAACTAACCCCGTCAGCGCGCATTCAAACGGATAGTTTAAATTTCACATCGCTCACCTCTCGGAGCTTCCTGATCGCTGGCGTCTGGAGCTGGTGATGAGGATGCTGCTGTTTTTTTCTCTCTCTCTCTCCAAGAAACGAGAGAAACTCCCACCCACTCAGAGACCGTCTGACAATTACTCCTACCGTAAAGGCTGCTAAGGGCGCATCTGCGAATTACCATCCTTTTGATTCTGTTTTTGTCATGACATACGACTAAAAACTATAAATCTCAGTAAATCAGGTTTATATTTTCGAGAGTTATACAAGAGTTGCATGTAAGTTCATAAAAACTGAATCTGGTAATAATGAAAGCATAATTCAACCCGGATGCTCAGAAATATAAAACACTGAAACATAGACAACACAATGCTGAGCTATGTGGTGGCAGATTTAATGGTGTCATGGATTATAGCAGTTACTGCAATGTACACAAAACGTCGAAATTAAATTCCTGTCAACTTTCCACTACATGCAAATATAACAATAAAGTACTGGAATACAAAAGAGGACAAATATATCATATTTCTTTCTTGATGAAAACAAACTGGTTGTCATAAAGATTAATTAATAACGTGAAACCATGCAGCGCTTCACCAAAATATCAAAACAAGGCTTAAACATTTTGGTCAATGTTGGAATACCTCCCAATAACCTCCCATCTTTCAAACACATTAATTGTCTTCAATTACAGACATGGCCATACATCTAAACTGACTGTCTGGAAGGGAAAACATTTAGCAGAAAACCAGACAAGAGGTCCATGGTAACTCTGGAGGAGTAACAGAGATCCACAACTCATGTGGGGAGAATTAGTTGTGCACTCCACAACCCTGGCCTTTATGAAAGAGTGGCAATAAGAAAAAAGGCAATCGTTGAGAGAAAATCACCAGAAGTCCAAGCCATGTGGGGAACACAGCATACATGTGGAAAAGGGCCGTCTGCTCAGACAAAATTAAGCTTTAACTTAATGCAAAACGCTTTGTGTAGCAGAAATCTCAGCACTGCGCATGAACCTAAAAACACTGTCCTCCCTGTGAAACATGGTGGTGGCTGCATCATGCTGTGGGGAGGCTCTTCCCCAGCAAAAAAGGGAAGCTTGCCAGAATTGATGGGAAGATGGAAGATGTGATATCCTGGAAGAAAACAAATTAGAGTCTTCTAGTGTTCCCAAATCCCCAAACATCCAGCCTGAGCTAAAAAGGAACACTTCTCCCCTGCATGGTGCTGGGCGTTGGTGAGGATGGTGAAGGGAAACTAGCTGTTTGTCATGGCAACAGCTAATGGGGATTTTCAATACAAATTAAATAAAAATTAAATCAGGCAATTAGGATACCATCTTGAAACATAATTTTTGTTGAACAAAACTGCCCTGGCACAGCCCTGACTCATGTAACTATGATAAATGCTTTACATATTTTGTTTGGTTGCATCCCAAAGTAGCATTAAAAGACAAACTAATTTTGTTACAGAATCATCATCAACATTTTATTTGGTCTTCATTTCATTTCCTTGATTTAACCAGATGAAAACCCCATAGAGATCAAGATCTCATTTGCAAGGGGGGGGGGACGTGGCCAGAAAGTCTGCAGCACACGTCACAAAGAGTGACACATGTCAAATACATTTTAAATGAAAATGCAATCATAAATTAAGCTTGTTACCATTTTTTCTGCTAAACAGACAACCACAGATGAAGCCAAATTATATCGACATAGAGAGTCTTTTCACTCTAATATTTTAAACATTTCTAATATCTTAAAACACTTTAGCTGATTAGAGATTAATATTTTAATAAATATGAGCATATACAAAAATCATTTAATTTTAGCTAGAATATGGTCTGGAAACAGCAAGAAGTAGAAGTGTGTTGTGACCCGATCTGCTATTTATGAAGTACCACTGTGGGTTGTTGAAATGCTTCTCCAAACCCACTGCAAGTTGGTGTATGAAACTTTCTTGTGTGTAAGAATGGAGAGCAGTTTTGTATCCAAGGTGATTTCATCTTGCTTTGATGGTGATGCTTTGTTCCATTTGAAGGACCCCTGAACTGACAGCTCCCATGAAGAGGCTGAATTACTGAGACTTGGTCGCCACCTGCTGGAGTCAATTGCAAATGTAAGCATAAACCTCAAACTTCTCTACATTTTGTCACATTACACCCACCAAACTTGATGTATTTTATTTGAATTTGAAAAAAAGACAATGGTGCTTAATTGTGAAGTGGAAAGAAAATGACACGTGGATTTCAAAACCTTTTACAAATAAAGTTTTGTATAGTGTGGTGTGCATATTTGTTTACCTATTTTTCTACAAAATCGATTAACCATGGGTATAATACTAATGCAAAAAGTATCAACAACCAAGTTTGTTTTTGTCTGTTTCTAAGGATTGTTATTTATTTAAAAAATAAATAAAAAAATGCTTCACCTTTATCATTCTAATTGCCCAGTTTAATTTCTGTAAAGGGTCTCAAGATCCCATACTTTTTGATTCATGGCCCCAAGTAGGACCCTGATCCCAATAGTCTATGTTAAGAGCCTAATCAATAGTCAAGACTCTAAACCTCCAAGTGGGTCTACAAACACCAAACTCGAGGTGTCAGATGATATCCCCAACATGAAAATTATTATTTTAAGGCTGTTAAAAGCATACATTCTCCCAAAATCTTTTTTAACTAATATTCTAACAAAGTGATTACATAGCATGGAGTTTACTCAGTGTGTTTGTACTATAATCTAGCCATTGTTTAATAAACTCATTGGTGTACTTCAGGCATTGATACATGGATTGGCAATTCCCAGCAAATCTTATTTTGGTATGTCGGAAATTGAAAATAATGGACATGTTTCATCTAGACCCTCTTAAAGGTGATTAGGGCAGGCACAACGTAAAAAGCGCGTCATGTTCATTTAAAAAAAAGAAAAATGTTTAAAGACGTACCCAGACCAGCAGGGGGCGGTAGAAAAACAAGCGAGCACCCCAGTGATGACAGTCCTTAACGTGGCTGAATAAAGACATCTTCTTGACTGCGTTTGAAAGAGGCAGCAGGGCACCGAGCCGAGGCTCCGTGGTGCTGAAAGGACAGCTCCTCCGCTCTCTGACAGCTGCAGGTAGGCTCGTCTGTCGCCATGGAGATAAATTAGAGAAAACAAAGCTATTGTTGGCATCACCGGCAGCGACACAGACCGTTGTGTAGGGATTTTGAAAACATAAGAGGCGTAAATGTCTGATAAACATATCACATCACAGTGTTGACATACATATATATTTACGTTTATAGTTTCAATTTTAGTCTGAAGCTTGTCATATCCAGAGCTTGTTCCTGCTGTAGGTTAGTGGACCTCTGAAACAAGGATGAGATATTCTTGGTATTCTCAGTGGCACCTGAGAGTCCCTAGACCCTAATTGGCTCAGAAATTAGTTCCTCTCCTCCACAGATTTGTTTTTTCTTCACTCACATTTTTGCAAAAGCCAAACTATGCCTTTTAGAAATACATCATGTTTATAATTTGGCCATTGTGATCGTTTTGTGTTCTTAATTACCTTAATCAATTATGCCTTTTAAGTTTAATAAAAGCATTGTCTGAAAACGGAAAAAGATAACGACTTTTAAGAACAGTCATCATTGCTTGTTATACTAAAATAAAACACCACATTTTGTCTCGATACAACCTCAAAAAGCATGCTGTACATTCATATTCAGAGCCTTGAATGAACACCTTGTAGAATCATAATTTGGCAAGCTTACAGCTTCATGTCTTTTGGGGACTGTCTTTACTTGATGTGTGCATCTACAAGCTGAAAGTTAATTCTGCAATTCTTCTTTTCAAAATAGTTCAGTCAGGTTGAATCAAAAGTCTACGTGAACAGCAATTCTCATGCCATGACACAGATTTTCAATTGGATTGAAGTCCGGACTTTGCCATTTTCCGCACACCTCAAGTCCTTTTTACAGGTTTTCTTCCATTATTGGCTTATATTTGGCTCCATTTATCTGCTGTGTTTCATGGTAGGGGTTGTGTTTTCAGGTTGATTTGCAATATTAGGGCTTTCTTCTCCCCATATTGTTGTATGTGGGACAACAAGTAAAACTTTGGTATATACAATATCTGTCCAGACTGACTTCTTCTACACATTTTCTGTGCCTCTTGCACACTTCTTATGATTTTGCTGCTGATACCCTAAAGCACACAATTAAAAGATGTCCTATCAACATATTCTCCCACCTGAGATTTGGACCTCTGCAGCTCCTCTAGAGTTACCTTTTTACTAGAGTTGCCTGCAATTCAGGTGGACAGCCATCAATTGGTGGATTTACTGTCGTCTCATATGCTTTCATTTTCCTTTCCTTGTATTGAACAGTGTTTTGTGAAATGATCAACACTTTGGATATTGTTTGGAAAGCGAACCCTGGTTGAAATTTCACGACAACTTCAGCGATTGATTACATTTAAGGTCATCAGAAGAAATTAATAAAACAAGCTTTCCACACTTCTCTTCCAGTTCACAATAACCCATTAAGTTGCTCTGTAATTTACCACCTATAGTATGTTTCTTCTGATTACCTCTGTTTATTGTCTCCTCTGCTCTCACACAGACATGTTCACCAGAATGTTAAAGCTGAGACTGCTGAATGCCGTAGCACCTGCGTACTTCTTCGTGGCCACAGCAGTGACGTTTATTCTGCACTTCTGCCTCTTCGTCCCGACAATCTTCCCCAATGCGGACACGTCGCTGAGGAGCTCCACAGCCCTCCACACAGCTGTTTTCCTTTTCCTGATGTTTAACGCTTTGGGAAATTACATGATGACTATCAAATATCCAGCCGAGAGTGCCAGCGAGACAGCGGTCCCGGTGTGTTCGCCACACTGCTCGGACAAAGTGGACGCTCACTACCTCCTGAACGGCCGTCACTTCTGCAAACTGTGCAGGAAGGTTATTTTCAGGAGGGATCACCACTGCTTTTTCACCGGAAACTGCATCGGCAACAAGAACATGCGCTACTTCATCATGTTCTGCATCTACACGTCATGCACGTGCATGTACTCGCTGGTTCTAGGCGTGGCCTTCCTCACGGTGGAGTACTCCATCTCCTTTGAGAACCCGCTGACCTTCCTGACCCTGCTGCCGCTCTCCACTGGTTACTTCTTCATGGGTGAGTTTTTTCTGTTAAATCTGACGTGTAGCCGGCGTTTGATGGGTTCTTTTGCTTCTGAATTCATGCGTGTAGCCGGCGTTTGATGGGTTCTTTTGCTTCTGAATTCATGCCATCCTCCCTCCCTCAGGCACGATCTCAGGCCTGCAGCTGTTCCTGGTGCTGATGCTCTATGTGTGGCTGGGCATCGGCCTGGTGTGTGCAGGCTTCTGCTGCCAGCAGGTGTTGCTGGTGGCCCGGGGACAGACCTGGTGTCAGATGCAGCGAGGGGAGCTGGTGGAGAATCGCAGCCCCTGGAGAGAAAACCTCAAGGATGTTTTTGGCGCCCGGTGGATCCTTGGCCTTATTCTGCCTGTGCAAACAGTGGAGACGTACTCTGAAGACACAGACGCACTTAAGCAAGACTGACAGTTAACTATTTGCTGGAGTAAGAGCCACTCTTAGGTCAAACAACGGGCCCCTCTTGTTGAATTTATTTTTGGCATCTACTGTAGGTCAAAATAAATGTTTAATCGGTACAGATGCTTTATGACGTCTGAAATTTACAATGTAGTAAGTTAGCTGATAGCCTCGTCCCTCTTAAAGGCAGGAGCCATGCTAGTAATGTGAAATAGGTGCTTAGTATACATGTTTATTCATAAAGAGCCATTTGTAAAGGCAATACTAGGAAAAAAAAGTTATTCTGTACCTTCCTCCAAAGTCGATCATAAATTTGACTATACAGCACCCTCCACACATACCTGTACCTCTGGTAAAGATGTGTAAAAAGTAAATTACGCTTTTATTAAAATAATCTTAACATGAAGATTTTAGAAAAATGCAACATTCTGGAGTCCTGGGTCCCTTCCTATGTTCTTCTGTTCCTGCTGACCCACGCAGGTGAGCTGTAGAGAAGACAACAGGCTGAGGACTCGGATAGCCATGGAAGAAGGCTGATTTTGTGTTTGGTGGACCACTTCTGTGGCCATTATATTAAAGATGGAGCCCACCAGAAAGCTATTTAGACCATGCGTCCCAGCAAGGCTGCCAGAGCCTTTGTAATAGAACTAATACTTTCACCCAATGGAAAGAAAAAGTGGATTAATAATATACATTCTTGACCCTAAAAATATTTAAAAGTAAAACAAAGTGATATATATCTATACTTTCATTGTATTGCAATAAAATTATTTCTTTTAAAGGTCTCATTTTTACACATCTCTTTAGAGGCGTTCCAATAAATTAGGTGGTCGTTGTGTTTTACACCCAGCAGCTTTCCAGGCATTGCTATACTGTAGGTCTGCATTAGGACAACCACGTGGCTCTGCATGCATGGTGTTCAGAAAATATCTTTCAAAACACATCGGTCCTTAATTCCTTATTATACTCTACGGTGTGCCTAGGAAACTTAGGACAGTCTTCACTGTTAAAGGGCTACGAGGTGAAGAGTTAATCGGCAGCATAGACAACCAGACGCCACAGTATTGCTTGAGCCTGGTGACATTTTCCACTCAAACTAATGTGACTGATTAGGTTGCAGTAAAGTGTATCTTAATGACAAATGTTAGGGGGAAATGGGAATTATCACATCCAGGGTATTATTCACAATGTGCCATGCTTTAGGTGAAAACTTACTATCTTCTTCCTCTGCTAATGACAGGGCAGGCAGCATTACAAGTAATATTATTTTTCTGATGAAACTACAGCTGCTGACCTTTAGTCTGAAGTTAAAGGTGTTTTGTTTATTTCAAGTATACTTTTTCCAAGACAATGTTGCCTATATCTGTATTGCAATAAAAGTTTAAAAGACTTAAAACCACACCAAGCAGTTACTTTTTTTCCCTCCCACATCTTTAATATCGTCACATTCTCAGCTAGAAAACTAACATGAGGAAATGGTCTTAAGTAGTTCGAGCTTTGATAAAGACAAGATAGAGAATGCACATGTCACAAAACCAGGCAAAAATAGAGTAAACAAAAAAAAAAGAAAAAAAAGAAGAAAATTTAACCCCCTTACTTTGCTTTAAATTTGATTAATTACTTGCCAAAAAACTATTAATTCAAATGTTCAAACAGAATTACAACCAAGAGTTTCAGACACTATGTGGCTACTCCAAATGGGACTGTATTTATGATATAAAGTATCTCAATAGACCCCCTTCCCCACAAAAAAGAAAGAAAATACATCTTTGGAGTCCCTTGAATGCACTCAACTTCCCTCCACGAGATAAAGAAATGTACACATCTATGGTAATTGCACAAAAAATATAAAGCACAAACATGAGCAGACTTAAAAGGCACAGGCATTAAGATAAACATTTAGATTCACATTATTTCTTCAATACACAATGCAGCTCATTGCACTGAACAAGTCAATAAACCTGTTGCCAAAGTCAAAAAGAAGAGCTATAGCCAAAAAAAACAAAACAAAAAAAAAAAAAAAACGCATGAAATTATAGAAAAAGTAAAGATCTAGAAGCTTGACAATCATATGGCTACAGCGTTCTCGTTGCTACATTTCTGTCCCGCTTCAATAGACATGAACAAAAACAAGACGACTGAGAGGAATACATTTCACCATGAAACTGGCAAACGTCTCCAGGTCACTTCTTAAAATGAGTCACTGAATTTACTCAATTCTTGGTCACAAACTTAAAAGGAATAAATAATACTGACACTGAACAATACATTTGAAACTTTAGAAAAATCTTCCAAACAATTGACACAATTCACGTTTTTTTAATGCACATTTTTCATTTGATGAATAAGAACTGAGACGAATAGTAAGAATAATTCAACGACCTCGTCTAGTGCTTATTAAAGAAAACGTCTCGTTTTAAGCAACGCTGATGACTGCGGGCACCATTTTCAAAGAATAACGATGCTTGAACTTTGGGTTTTCATCATCTATGGGTTGTTTAAGGGATATCTCTTGGTACTCTGATGAGAACCAGTGGGTGTGGTTTTCAGCGAGAACGCCATCTGAAAACTAAGGATGTCTCTAGTACTGACGCACAGTATCAGAGTCCCCGACTAAACTCAATTCCTGGTACTTCTGGTCTACTGGGTATAAATTGCAAAAGTTGGAAACTTCCAATGGGAGTTGTTGACATGAATTTATGGGAGTAAACGGGAGGAAACCTGTAACTGAAAATACTGAAGGTTGAAGATATAGTTGGGAAAACATATTTTAGAATATTTCTTTGCAAAAAATACCCAAAACAAACAGATTTCATACAAGTAGATTTGCACATATCAATGCTATTCCACGATCACATACACAGCACGATGCTTATTCCAGGGGTATTAAGGCCACACCCCATACATGCAGTTTGCGTTCGACCAACACATGCAGATGATTTCTAGAACCCTGGACTATGGGGAGAACGTTTCTCATCGAGGACTTTGATGAGGCTCAGGAAGAATCAAACTGAAAGAGTTTGACTAAAATGTCAAAGCTAAGCCTATTAAGTATGTTTTTTTCTCTCTCCATGCTTTGAATTCTTATATTCATATTATTTATATAGCAGGGTGCTCTATTAATTTTTTTAAAGGCAGAGACTGTCTCACAAAAGTAACCGAAAACCAATAATGTTTTACTAAAAATAACTCTAGGGAAATGCAAAGTTTGTATGATAAAGCCAAATGTTTACACTAATGTTAGGATTTTACCCAATTAGTTTAAATTACCACAGTTTCCAGTTAATTCCACAAAGCTCTCATGCAAAGTTCTTTCAATTGTTTTTTGAAATCCGGCATATTACTAAAACTCCCGTTTAAATTCCCGTATAAAGTTTCAGGGGAAATGTTCCACCTTTTGACAACCCTGATTGGGCTGACATACTGTTGCACAATCGGCAGAGAGGTGTGCCGACGCATTTGGTGTGCCCAGTTTTTATAAAACCATGGCCTATTTTTGTGTGCACAGCTTGAAAAACTGTGACATAGGCATTCGTTAGTCCACGCGTTGAACTGCAGCTTAACGACTCTGAATGATAACCTTCCCATACGGGGCAGGATTTGAGTTAATTGAGCACTCGAAGCTGTGTGTGTCGGGTCAGTTACATTTCTAGAAACACGAAGCTGTCCTATAGCCGCTCTTTCTCCGAACAAAGAAAATCCGTTGCCGTCACGATAAACAGAGCTGGGCAAGTTAAGTGGGACACATTCACAATAAAAATCAACATGGAGCATTGATTAAATGCGACGTGTTATTATTTTACAGCAGTTAGTGCCGCTTTTCCAGCACATACATGGCTGTTATGAAAAGAATAAAAATCCCACCGTCCCTCCTGGCAATCATTGCGTGGTCACAGGCACACGTCTGAAAAGCAACACCAGTGACACGTTTGTTACAGCATCCTCCAGTGAAATACGGCACTCTACATAAAACACTTTCTGACACGATGAAGAAGAGAAAAGCTGTCATCTGATCTAGATAAGCCACGACCTGTTCGCATGTCCCTGTTGCGAAGCGTGTTGCTAGGAAAAAATGAAATAAAAAAAAAAAACGACTAAAATGAAAAAGGCGTACATCTGCAGAAAACCGATTTAGCCGGTTTCAACATGTGATATGCTGTCTAATTACAGTCTACAGTGTCCCAGCTCTTTGTTCTCAGTGTATTTCAACTGTTGCTTGAGAACATAAATATAATAACTGTTCACGCTTTAACACTTGAGGCATCTGCTCATGCAGTTGCCACAAACTCAAAGAATAAGGTAAATAAAGAAAGCACGTTGGCCTGTTTTGTCAGAGATGCATGAGACATCAGACATCCATCTGGCCCGTTATCGGCTGTAAGGCGAGCGTTATTTAGGTGTTTGACACCGACGCGCCAGGGAGCCCTACTGCAAGTAACACTTTCACCCATTTTGCAACATCAGAGGCAGAGATGTTGCTATAGGCAAGGGTTTGAAATGTAACCATGCCTCCAAACTCCCATTCGTTACGGAGGCTGTCCTCCAGACTCGTGTCAGAACCAGCAATGCTAAATGCTTAATTTCAGATCTCTGCATTTAAAAATGATTTACAGTGCTTTGCACGAGATTTTATTTCCCCTGAACTTTCTCACATTTTGTGATCATAGAAAAAACAACAACATGTCAAACTTTGTTCAATTTTGATGTGACAGAAAGTAGTGAATAATTCTGGAGGGAAACAAAAATTATACATAATTTTATGCCATTTTCTTTTTTTTTAAACAAATACATTTCTGAGTTGTCTGGTGTGCGCATGAATTCAAGTCCTTTAGTCTAACATCCCTGAATAAGTTCAGAGATGAAGTTGTGAAAACGTTAGAGGCAGCGTTAGGGTTAGTATCGCCTGGTTTAGATTTTTTTCCAGTATTCCCGTTTCATTTTTAGGTTTATATTTTTGTGTAAGCCCACTGTTCCAGCGCAAAGGGGTGCTGGACAAATGAGTTTCTGTGTCGCCGTAATGTTTTGGGTTCCATGTGACTTCCCGCTGGTCTCTAATTGGTTAAAGATGTTCATTGGGTAGCAGCTCTCTATGCCCGTGGCCAATTAGAGCTTTTTGTGCCTTGCACTATTGGATCCTCGGTGGCTGCTGTAAAGTGCTATAAAAAGAAATAATGTTGTTGTTTTTTTTGGGAAGGGGGAGGGGGGGGGGGGTCACAAAATAATTCCATGAGGCTTTAGGTGGTGGGGAAAAATAGCGGATAACGGAAATTAGACCGGACCAAATGCACATAAAAATCCAACAGCCGCCAAGTGACCCCCTAGCACCACCCTCCTAAAATGTTATCGCCAGCCGCCGCTGGTATTTTAAAAAGTACCAAGGTTCAAAACTCTCCTGACGCACCATTCAGTCCTTCAAACGAAAATAAGACCGCGCGACGCAGCTGCTAACCCGCTAAGTCATGGTCGTCCACCTAAAGAGAAATGTAGGAGAGGACAGCAAGCAAGTGGAAACAGGAGCTCTGGTCAGATGAGAGCAAAACACCAAAGTGATTGCAGCAAATGGTGGTTCTACAAAAGGATTTACTCAGAGGGGCTGAATACATCTTCACGCCACACTTTTCAGATATTTTAAAACCATAAATTTCCTTTTACTTTTCAATTTTTTGTTTCTTTGCATGGGATGATCACCAAAAAAAAATAAATAAAAAATAAATAAATTGATGTTTGTCGTTGTAATGTGACAAAATGTGAAAAAGTTTCAAGGGGTATGTGAACTTTTTGCAAGGCACCGTACATCAATAACCACCTGATAAACTGCTGAAAGCTCAGCAGTGTTTGTCATAACAAAGTGACACATTCAGCATCTGATGACCTCCTTATTAATCCTCCTTAAACCAGATTCAGAGCGACTCGTTACGTCCACAAACACGTTACGCTAGGACCCTCTGAGCTTTGACCTCGTACTGCTCCTTTTCCGTGTCCTGCAAAGAGGCCTGGAGTTGAGTCCAGAGCTGCGGATCCCCGCTGCTCAGAGCTTCGAGCAGCAGGGCCGTTTGCTCCTGAAGCAGGTGCAGCTGGCACTGGGTGCGCTTGTTCTCTTTCATCAGCTGCTTTGTGCGCATGGTGATCCCCAGCAGGCCGGACTTGTGGAGAATGTTGTAGGTGTTGCTGAAGCGCTTCAGCTTGTTGCTGTGCATGGAGATGAGATCCTGATATTTCTCTGCGGGCAGGTCGCCGGTGTCAGGTACAGGACTCAGGTCCTCGTACGCGTAGCTCGCCGACGGGCTGCTTTCCGCTGGTGCGGTGAGAGATTTGTCAGAGTGTTGCTCCTGACGCAGCTGAGCCTGAACTTTGTTGGTGGATGCTTCGAAGTTGGAGACAGCCTGAGCTTGCGTCTGCAGAGCTGACAGCGGGCTGAGGGTGATGTCAAGCCTCTGGGGGTCGTGGTGTCTCATCTGTCGGTGGTCTTTCCCCGTTGTTGCGCTCGGATTCACCCTTGATGGTCGCACGCTCTTAGAGGGGGTATCCACTGGGTAAGGGGCAATTCTGGGGTATGACTTGAGGATAGGCGTGTAGCTTTTTGACTGTCGCATGTTGTCAGAGCCGGGCTTCGGAGAGCAGCTGGGCCCGTTTGATACCACTGGCTGAAGGAGAACCACTTGGGATTGGGGCATCACTTCAATTGACGAAGGAAAGCCCCACTGTTTTTCTTGCGGAGCCATGGAGGACGGCTAGAGAGAAAAAAAAAACACTTGGATTTATTTTAAGATACCAATTTAGTAAATAATAAGCAGAATTGTCAACTAGTAACATTCAAAAATAGCAACAAATGATGAATAAATAAATAAATTAAAATTCCTGTTGCATCAATGCAACAAGAAATCAGCTGATGATTTTCAGCCCGATCGGCCCCTGATTGGTCCCCTGCTGGCTGGAAGCTCAAAAATCCTAACTTTATTTTTATCTGATCAGTGAACACACCACATCTAAATGCAAATGGCTCGCTAACAGCAATACTCATTGTGCGTGGTAGTTGTTGCTGAGGGAAAAAAGAAAAGGTTAGGACTTTTGAATGGTTGCTCCTCAACATCCCCTGATTAACTAACCAGGCGTAAAACCTACAACACATAACTTAGAAAAAGAAGTGAGCTCTTTTAATTATTAATACATTTCTGCCACACAATGGTGTGTCTGATCACTTGGTGGATTAGAAGGATGCCGTTTGACACGATCCTTGAATCATGAAGTCAATCCTTAGTATGAAAGATTTTTTTTTTTCACAGTTTCTGCTGTACGGATATAAGCTGCTTTAATAAGAGTATTTATAGAATGTAGGGTTAGGGGTAATAAGAGCAACAGACTGCACAACACCTGTGTGTGTTCATGTTGCTGCATCACACTGATGCCGAGCAGCCTCCACCAGGATAGTGCTAGTCTTTGACTGTTTTTATCTGATCTGCTGTGATCTGTAAAAAGCTGATTTAAATCCACTAACTGTGCCTCCCCATGGCTTTCTGCTGGACAGATCCTGCTAAGATAATGTGACATTTATCACACTGTGGCACATGGGTGAGTTGGACTGAACCAACTCAGAGTTGAATGACAGCGTGACTAAAATTAAAAAAATACTTTCTTAGATCTATTTTGTGAGTTTAAAAAAAAACATAATAAGAATGAACAGAGACTTTATAGAGACCACAGGGGGTGCTCAGATTTTTTGAGGCAAAAAAAGGTAAAAAAAAAAACATGGAGGAGGCATTGTTTCACTAGCTCTATTGTTAGGGCGTCTGTGGTCCTCCGAATATAACTAATTAACAATCACAGCAATAAGGCTAGAAAAACACGGGAATAGTATTAAATGTAGATCTTAAACTGAAATCAGTTTCAGCTAAGATTGACAGGATTAAGATAGAGGAAAATTGAAATTACATCTCCAAATATGTTCAAATTGTTTGCTTTTTACAAAAAGCAGCAAGTGGTGGAACGTTTGAAAGATTTTGGGCATAGGCGACACGCGTCATGCAGATCAAACTTCCTAGAGATTACTAGTTTATTAAACATTTCGATGCATAAACTGTAAACCCTAAACAAACCTTTTACTATCCCTATATGACAGTATAAAATTATAGGAGTTAGAAACACTGCATTGCAGAGTCAGAGACGGAGTATATCGTCCTATTTTACCTCCTTTAGGACAAAGTTGTTCATGATGATCATTGGAGACAGTCCAGGGTATGATCCTCCCACCACAGCCACCTGCTGTCCAGCTGGTTCCTGGCCGATTATTGACCCATTCCTTCCAGTATCTTCCGAGTCTGTGACCTCTACGGCGCTGAGGTACTCTGAGCTGGCATCTGACAATGAGAAGGTTGGCATATGGGTCTGATCATGTTTTCAAGGAAACGGGTTTGTGCAAAAAGGTAGAACATTAGAACTGTAAACACCGGCAGCTGTAGATACAGATCTCTTAACCCTGAAGAGGAGGACAGCATCAACCTAATGAAAGGGGTTGAATCAAATTCAGGTCAGCCTTGATCTTGTAAAGGTTACCTCCCGTAGAGCTCTGTCCACATAGATAGCGCTGCCTAGATCTCTAGATTTGATTTGGGTTGACCACTTTTCTCAAGAACAAATGCTATTTCTAATAATGGAATTGCTAATTTGAACACAGCTGACGAAAATGCCACACTGGACAACAACAATGTAACATAAGTAGTCATTCCCCTGTGATGCTCAGATGTTCAATGATTTGAGTATCTAATCTCATAACGGCCTAGTTTCTACATTTTACAGGATGATTTTTGCCCTAAAGTGAAAATCACTTAAATATAGGTGAAAACGCAGACTCACTAACAGGAACTTTTAAAATGTTGTAACCTAGGCTGAAATCTACTTTTTGTCTATAAGTTTTATTGCAATTTTTGGTGCCGCAGCGTATTATCTCAGCAAAGAGGACACCAATTCTGTGGCAACACTAAGTCGTATAAATGATCCCATCTGTAGTGATAATTATGGTTTACAGATAATGAAAACAGAACCAAGTCATTCAATAAGGTTAACACATGCTTGTTTCATGCTGCGGAAGTTGAACACCTACAACGCTGAAATCTGAAGAAGACAGAGTAGCAAACTAGGTGAATAACTAATAAGTAATGCAGCCCCTAACGCTTTAAAATCCAAGTGATATTTCACTGGTTTCACTCAATTCTTTTCAATACTTCAATGTGGACAAAAGCAATATCATAAGATCAGGTAACGTAGACTTAACAAACCTGAGAAGCCCGAATCTCTCTCCAGGTCTTGTTTGGACATTTTTAACAGCGGTGTCCTTGTAAATGGTGGCACTCTTAGTGTGCCCGGTCTGCTAAAACTGCTCATCCTGGTATCTACTGGGAGGGAAAAAAACACAAGAGCAAGTTAAATTATATCAACAGTGTCATTTTTTTTTTTTTTTTTGCATATAAAGAGGGATGGCATCATCTATTGAATTTAGGGTTTGCAAGATCAAAGAGAAAACTGGTAGGCATTAATTTGAGTGAAGTAAGATACTGAAAGTGAAAGTATGTGTTTTATTTCAGCAGTTACAGGGCAAGCACAGGCTGAGTTCAAATAACAAATGCAGCCCATAATTTAACAAAAGAAAGGTTAGCAGTTTAATCCTTACCTACTTCAAGTGTCTTGGACTAAACATCGTACTCCTAAATATGTTTATATGTGCACAGTGCAAAGAGAGCAAAGACACTAAACACGTAGTTATAGAGGAGTTTATGCATTAATCTCCCCACTGTACACTTTAAATGACATATAGAGCAAAAGATTACTTAAATCTGGTAAATTATTGGATGATCATGGATGATTATTTGAGTATTTAATTATATTATTATTATTATTATATAATACAGCTCCATGGTGGCAGTGCACTTTGACAGAAATGAAACCAGACACTGTGGTTTATCAAACAGGCATTAAATCTGACTGGGTAGCATCCACAGCAGATCCTTCTGGAATTAATCATCTTGAGTCAAGCGGTGTTAGGCCCACCCACACACTTTATCTCAAGGCGGATAGATACGATAAAAATCATGATGTGCTTCAAAATGCATCCTTAAAATTATTAAACAAAGAGCGGAACCTGTATAAATTCTATTCGGGAAAACAATTCTAATTTTCAAGACACATTTGTTATAATATATAATTAATATCTTATTTATGGATTTGCTTCTAATCTTTAACACAATTAAAAATTAGGACTTTTGATTGCATTTCACCTGCAATGAAATCAACACTACATGAAAAAACAAACAAATCCTTAAGCTTATTGATTATTAATTCATTCTAATTTAATGCACTGACAGTCCAGTAACCTTATTTCAGTCATGCAAAACATTTCCAGGACTTCACTATTCTGTTGTTGTTGTTTTTTTCTCACGTACTGTTCATTAGTTCAGTAAGTCAGGTCAACTTCTGAGATTCTCTACTGAAGGTGAAGCAAAACAATGGCCTCAGAGGAAATGCATCCTCCCTACGAGTTCAAGAACACGCTTCCATTCTTATCTGTTCATTATTTTGCAAAGCAAGTTTCCTGAACCTGTTTCTTTTTTAATGATCGCCATCATGATTATTTTTGATTTTTGATTTTAAAAAAATGACCCATCTTCACACACATTACACGTTTCAACAACACAATTTCATCGTATTATTTATAGTGACAATAAATGAATCTCTTTTCATCTTAACTTAACATATTTTATATAACTATTTGGCATACTAGTGTGCTCTGAACATGTTTTCCAGGTTACGCCAGCTACGTAACGCTAGCTTGAGTGTAACATCAAATGTGGCCCCATTACTGATTTTAGCTGTCGTTTTAATGGCCTGCCATCCTTCCACAGCCTGTGTTTTTAAAAGTAATATTAGTAAGCATGGGGTAAAGTGAAGTACGAGGCAGCTTAAACAATTTAAGTTAGTATAAAACGTTGCTTAGACTAGCACAGCGGTTATTTACCAACTGCTACTTGCTTAGCAATGATTAACTTTATCTTAAAACCGTAACCAGGCTCAACAGCACCAAGAAACATTAGCTACTGTTTGTGTCGAGCCGCACGTCTCCCTGTTTACTGTCCGCTTACCTTTGCTGTTAGCACAAACAGCTAAGTAATGCTAACGAGTGTGAGTTTATGCTAACTACAATGCATTTACGAAAAAAACTAGCTATGTTTCTAATAGATTTTTTTTAGAAAAAAACTTACCAGCAATTCGTTTCTTTAAAACTAATATACGATTATAGTGATATCCAAGTTTGTACTCCAGCCGCTGTTCGACACTGCCGATTCCGAAGCTAACGTTCGTTACTTTTTTTTTTTTAGCCGTAACGGTTATGACCATTACTTTGTCTTACAGTCAAACGTATTCAAACGTTTCCTTTGATAATACGAATTTTGTCAAAGTATTTAGGTAGCTATATGTTTCATCTTCAAATATGGAGTCATAAAATGTGATAATTGTTACAACCAAAGCGGGATTTTAAGGAACATACGATGGATTGCTCCTGTCAGACAGTGCCGAGGGATTTAATAACCCGTGTGCGCAAGGCAGGTTTCTGCGGTTGTCAGGGAAACAACTCAGCACCACTCAGGACAGCTTCGGGGAGCATTTTGGTAATATCAGCGCCCTCTATAGATTTAAAATGTCACTATCTAATGGCGCAAATAATGTGACTTGAATGCTGACTGCCGGTAAATTATCTAATGTAAATCTTACTGTTAGCATCTGCAAAAGTTAGCACACGTCAGTAAATAAACAAAAATCACACAAGTCAGTGTCTGACAATCTTAAAGATTTTATTACAAAATAAATATGTAAATGAAATAAAAATAATAGCACGGAAAAAATGTTTTTGCATTTTTAAAGATTTTCTTCTTTCGGTGTATAAAAAGGAAAAAACAAACAAAAAAAAAAACAACAAACTAACATCTCACTCGACTGACAATTTCATACTGCACTGTTTTTAAAAACAGACTCAGTGAGGAAGTCGCCTGTGGAGCGAGATTAAGGGAGTGTTGTGTTACCAGATGGGAAATACACAAAGCAGAGAAACACTTTTCAACATTGTGATTGAAAAAAAAAGGTTGTAAATGTCTTCATAATGCATCAGTACCACTTAACTATGGATGGGCTACAGGAAAAAAAAAAAACATTTTTTCTTGTTTACTACTTCTTCCAGGCCTCATCCAGAGTTTGGGTCACGTATGTGGATTTTTTTTTTTCTCTTTCCGTCTGCAGGGATTTGATCAGATGGCAGATTTGCTTTTCCAGTGTCACTTTCAACGTTTTTTTTTTTATTTTAATATTAAATGTTCCTGTTCAAGTGGAGACAGGTAACAGCAAAACAGTTCTTTCTTGTGAATGTTAAGGATTGGAACATAACATGTTATAATGGGGTAAATACATTCTACAAACCTTATAAATAGATTAAGAAACTGTGATGATAAAGCAGATTTTAACTCACCGCACTGTTCCGTGTCTAATATTATCAACAACTTCACATAATAAAATATTTTACTATTGAGCATTCTCACCCTGTTTCTTAACACTAGAGGGAGACATATCATTGTTAAATGTACAAAGCAGCTGTACATTCAGTCAAAAACAAAACCGCCAATACAAGTCATGGTGTTTATAATGATGTTTCTGGAAAAGATAAACTTTTAAAAGGTTGCTGGTCCAACTATTTTAACAATAAATATAGAGATTTAGCACATGCAACCACCTTTAAATACAGAAGAAACGGACAACTTAAAATAACTGACACAATAATATCAAGTGGAAGATCGAAACACGAGTCTGTTCTTTTCTACATTGCACTGGCTCCCAGGGATGTCCATTGTGTCAGGTGTGTAACAGAGAGTGTTTCCACCAATCAAAACGCACGTCCTTTTGAACCTCATCATTGCAGACATCCTGCCCATCGTTAGGCCAGCGCGTCAGCAAACCAAGCCAGCTGTTAGGAGTCTCTGGCAGCGGACACACAGGTTTTGATAGAAGAGTGGAGACTCTTCATGCTTTCACCGGGCTGGAGATAAATAGTCAGCCACGCTGCAACAGGAGGTTGGGTTGACGTTACAGTTACCTGCGAGGAATCTGGCACCTGCAGCACACCAAGAGTTAAATATTGCATCTTTATTGACATTTGTTTGACAATTGGTTGGTATTCTAACTTTTGCCTTAGCAAGAGCGTGCCATTACCTGTCGCAGTCTTTTGTTTTTTGTCTCTCCTTTCTCTTCCTTCCTCTTCCTCTCCCTTTTTGCCTTTTCCTATACGCAATAATAAAAAAACTAAATCAAATATCCCTTGAATTGTGGATTTTTTTTTTTTACTTTTAATCCTTAATCTCAGAAGAAAGTTCTTACCTTCCAGCCTTTACCAAAGGTTTCCGCACTCTGAGGAGAAAATGTAAATAAATTACTGTAGAACAAATCAATGTGTGGTTTTATTTAAATATTCAGTGAAACTAATTACCAAACTGATCTCCTAAAATTTACATTTATAGTATATAGTTCAGCCTCATGTAATAAAATTTGAGGAAAAAATAATTACTGTTCAATGGGCTTGCCACCTCATACCATAGAGTCTAGAGATTTGAACCTGCCTGTTGCACAGTAACTTCCTGGGTTACCCCTTTCCTCCCTGTGCATTTGTGGAGTTGCTTTCATTGTTCAATGTTTCTCCTCTAGAAATTTTCTCCCAGGCTAAATGGTGATTCTAAAATCATTTTAGGTGACCTGACCAGGTGATATAGTAATGCTGTACCTGAAAGCTGGTCCTGGAACATGATTAAAACCAGTTATTTTATCATATTTTTCTGCATCAATTATATATTTTTTTCTGGGCCGTAGCCACTTTGCCACCATTACCATTTGGAAGTTTGAATTTCCAGGTTCTGAAATCAAATGCATTGCCTGCCCTGAAGTTGAAACTTCAGCTAACAAAGTGTTCCACCAATCTAACCATGTATCCATTCATTGTCTATACCTGCTTGTCCTTGCAGGGTCATGGGGGGCTGGTGCCTTTATCCTGCAGTCATTGGGCAAGACACAGCACCCTGGCTGGGTGGTCACAGTCCATAACACAGCAACACAAACAACGATGCACATGCTCATATCTACGGTCAATTTAGAGAGACCTATTAACCTAGCAGCCATGCTTTTGTACTGTGGGAGCATGCCGGAGTAAAGAAAACCCATGCATGCATGAGGAGCACAAAATAAGATCAATGCAGAAGTGTCCCAGGCTGGGATTTGAACCCCAGAACTTCTTGCTGCAAGGCAATGGTGCTACTGCAACCAACAAAGTGCAGCTCCCAACTTGACCATCA
The DNA here is from genome assembly GCF_011125445.2 of Fundulus heteroclitus. Classification (NCBI taxonomy): domain Eukaryota; kingdom Metazoa; phylum Chordata; class Actinopteri; order Cyprinodontiformes; family Fundulidae; genus Fundulus; species Fundulus heteroclitus. The sequence continues at coordinate 9,673,825 of NC_046379.1, read as the reverse complement.
AAAACCCAATATGACTATTTCATGTACACTTCTGGTTTACATATACTTACCATCAGCCTGACGGCAATATTGATTCTGGGTTCTTTTCTGATTGATATCCCTCCTTGATCTTAAATCGGCTATTGATACTGTAGATCACAGTATTTTTATTAAAATGCTCCGAAATGTAGACGGCCTATCAGATGTTGCTCTAAAGTGGATAACACCTTCCATGTAGGGTACCACAGGACTCAGACATGGGACCTACTCTCTTTCTTTTGTACATTTCCCCCCTGGCCAAATAATCAGGCAGTTTTTGGATGTGTCTTATTGCTACTATGCTGATGATATTCAGCTCTACGTTTTTTTAAACCAACTAAATATTTAAAGTTGTCCTCCTTGATAAACTGTTTTAGTACTAAACCAGTTTATCAAGGATGACTTCTTAGTATCAAACACTGACTCTGTGAAAACTATTTGCAGGTGAGTTCTGATAAAATTTAAACCCTAATTGTTTACCCCGAGAACAGAATATCTAAAATTAAGTGTGTCGGCCCCATTTGTCACATCAGAAACCTTGGTATTACTTTGATTCTGCTATTTCACCAGATTGCCATTCGACAGGTTAATCAGAAAAACAAAATTCCGCTAGTAAATATTTCTACGCTTCGGCCAAATTAGAGATGAATATACGTACTTTTATGTCACATCATCTATATTATTGTAACAGCCTTTTTATCTTTTGTCTTTATCTTTTGTGTTTTTTATGCTTGTTTTTATTGTAAAGTACTTATGAAATATGACTTATGAAATATGTTTTATAAATTAAACTCACCCACCCACTCACTGAACTATTCATTTTTCCAGAGTAGAGTGATAATACAAACAACTACAAATAATATGAAAAACAAAGTTTGGGGGCAAAAGTTTGCAGACACTCATGTGTTGCACTAGGAAGAAATATAAATACATATAAATTTCACTTCACCTCAAATCTGCTGCTAGGTGGTGGAAACTTGAACACATCAGCTGCTCCAACAGGGCAATGATCCAAAAACAGACATCCAAATGAATGGATAAGCAAGGTAACATTGAGCTTCTAGGTGGCCGAACACCCAACCTTAGTAAAAATCTATGAACAATGCCTAAAAACTTTGTACGTACTGGGTAATCAGGGAATTTTCACAAGCGTTGCCAATTCAGAAAAGAGAAGATTTGTCAAGCATTCAACCAGAATTATGACTTTAGTGACAGTTACAGAAATGTGTAGCTTCTCTGCAACCTGCTAAGTGAAATGTAATAATTTCTGGGGGTTTATGGATATATTTAAAACAGTATGCAAACTTTTTAACTCAGTGTTTTCAAAAAAAGAGACGGTTTATATAATAAACTTTTCTGTATCATTAAATTGGTCTCACACATTTTCACTTCTTTAGTGTTTCAGTGGAGAAAATTTAGAGAAATTAAGTGTCATAAAGCTTGCATTGCTAGAAGCAGTTATCCTAGTCAACCATGGAGATTTGTGACGTTGGGCATAATGTGGTAATGCGGTTCTGTTATGTGTAATCTGTAGTTATAATAAAAGAGCTACTTCTTGGGGTTTGAATTGTCTCTGTGTTTCTTTTTATCAGTTCATAACGTAGCTCTGCCTTATTTTCTGTGTCTGCCATGCTGGACTTAAAGAGTTTTTTTAAAAAAAACTGTGACATCCAGATTAACCAGTCAGACACCTTTATGTGTTTCACTGCAGATAAATACTTTGAGCTTTTCACTCATACAGTATTATATCGTCTCGTTTCCAATTTCATCCTAATAATGTTAATTTGACCCTGAGATGTAACGACCTTGGGTTTTTGGTTGAGGGCTGTCTGAAAATATCACTGCCTGCCATCCATCCACCCATCCATCCATCCATCCATCCATCCATCCATCCATCCATCCATCCATCCATCCATCCATCCATCCATCCATCCATCCATCCATCCATCCATTGGCCCAAAGGGGAGTAAACCCAGGATATTTCACCTGGCTAATTGGTAACTTCACCTGGAGCCGATTTCAGCAAATATCAGGAAGGCTAAATGTCTTTTAACACATTTGCTCTGTCTTAGTCTTCTACTATTTCAACCTCAGAAAGCCATGAAACATGCTAGATATAAAAATGTTGGTAACCTTTCAAAAATCTGACATTAAAGCCAGGTGTCCACATTCTCTCACAAACACATTCAATCTGCTGTTTACAGTTTGCTAACCATGCTAGTTCTGCTAATCGCTAAAATATGGGGCGCTAAGACTGCCAATAATGTCATGTTTTGTAATCGCGTCGCCTATGAGATATTAGATTAATCTCTGTTTTACGACTGTTCTCTCTCAGAAAGAGTAACATCACCTCTGCCTCTGATATAAATAATTAGTGTTCACAGCAGCAAGACTAGAAAGAAATGTATTGAACCCAGTTAATCATAGTTATTAAGGAGAAAGTAGAATCAGAAAAACAACAAAAGTTAGAAATCAAACAAAACTTTCTGATTGGTCTCTACTTTTAGTATATAAAAACACAGCACACCTGCTGACCTGACCAGTGCTTAATAAAATCTTATCGAATGTAGTTATAGCCACAGAAGATGGTTCACAGCTGAATATGAATTAAACATAGGCCTACTGTTGGTAAAAGTTTCCATCTACTTATTTTGTTACTGGGCATGAAGCTAATTAGAAGGTTTTACCTAAATACATGTACATAATAGGATACAGTTTATCTTTTGTACATTTGTGGGGTATTTTTTCATCGATTATGGAAACCTCTTTCACGTTTTCTTACCTACATTCACATGTCTTATGCTCCACAAAGGTCATCTCAACATATTCTTCACCTGGTTCTGACGGCCGGATTTTCAACAGCTGTTTGGCACAGTCGGAAGAAATGGTTAGAATGGGACAGTGACTTTCAAAACTACTCACTCTTTAAACTTTGAAACACTTTATTATGCTGCAACCAAAAACTGCAATGGATTATAAGGAAGCAAAATGAAAACACGATACATAGTTTTCAACATTTTAAAGAAAAAAAAAATCAGATCAAATCTGAAAAGTATATTGTGTATTTGTGTTCAGGCTCCCTGAATCAAAACTTTGTAGAACCACCCTATGCTGCAATTACTGCAGCAAGTCCTATCTGGAGGCTGAGATTTTGGCTGTTCTTCGGCACAGAAAAAGTTCAAATTCAATAAGATTGGATGGGGAGTTTCTCTGAGCATCAAGTTTCTTCACTGAATCTGACTTGGATTTTGGTGTGGACTTAATCGGCCCTTCAATCACATATATATGCTGTGGAGCAAACCATTCTATCTTAGTTCTGGCTGCATATTTACAGTCGTCTTGCTGGAAGGTGACCCTCTGTCCCAGCCTCAAGTCTTGCAGCCTTTAACAAAATTTCTTCCAGGATTTCCCTGTCTTTGGCTACATTCATCATCCAATCAACTCTGACCAGCTTCACTGTCCCTGATGAAGTAAAGCATCACCACGGTCTGAGGTTGCGACCTCTCTGTTTCAAGGTGCAGAAGGTGTGTTCAAGATGATATGCAGTGTTAGCTTTGCATGTCAGCCAAGTTGGCTTTCATTCAACAATGGCTTTCTTCTCAGCACTCTTAAATATGCTAAATCTGTGAGTCGAACAACTAATGGGTGTTCTGTCTGAAGAGCCTATGGATCCTCTAGCTCCAGAGCTACCTTCTTCTCTGATTAATGCTCTCCTTTTCCGCTCTGTCAGTTTAGGTAGAGGGACATGTTTTAGTAGGTTTGCGATTGTGCAACACTCGTCACATTTTCCGTTTATAAATTCAGCAGTGCTGCGGGAAATGTTTGAACCTTGGGATAGTATTTTAACTTCTCCATAACTATATTGACCTGACATGTCTGCTGTGTTTTACGTCTTTTTATTCAATAATATTCAAACCTCTGAGGCCTTAACAGAACCGCCGACTTTATACTGAACTTAAATCAGACTCAGCTGGACGAGCATTTACTTATTATGTGGCTTCTGAGCGCAACTAGTTTCACAGGATTTTATTTCGCAGTATCAAAATGAAAGTGAATGAAAACACATGATCATTAAAACTATGCGATTTTTATTTGCAATAGACATGGAAACCATGCATCATGCAACACTTTGCAAATATGCATTATTTTGTGCTGGTCTATAACTTACGTAAAATCCCATAAAATACGTTGAGCTTGTGAAGCTGTGTCAAAATTTAAAAATAAAAAAAATCCTGATGTATAAACATTTCTGCTGTTTTCTTACCTGCATTGTGACATTTGAAGTTTCAGTAGGATGACACTCCAAGTTCTCATCCCCACAGCAGCCGGCGCACCTCACCAACGGCACACAGGACGGGCTGTAGATGTGCTCCACCTCTGTTGGGTATTCCTGGACAACTTCTACCAGCTTCTCCATGGTGCGGCAGAAGCTGCGACCCCACACCTCTTGAAACATCAGCACTGTGAGGAACGACACGAGGATAAGCCACTTTGAAAAATAACCTTCTGTTCACATATGGATGCCAGTGTTGTAGTCAAGTCACTATGCCTCGAGTCCCAGTCCAGGTTCGAGTTTACAGTGTTCAAGTCCGAGTTAAGTCCAAGTCATTAAAAAAAAATCTGAGTCGAGTCCGAGTCAAGTCACTATTGATCCAAGTCGAGTCCTTATTGATCAAGTTCCGCACTAAAGTAAGCATAGCCTACATGTTTTTAAACAGCTCATAGGCACATCCTAATGGCGCCCGCTATGTGATGTATGACATGAAGCAGTAACATTCCATTGCACTAATAATTTAGATATTACAATCATACACCAAATAATATTCTAATGACATATTAAAATTATAGCCTAATGATATATATAAAAAAAGTTGAGTCTTTTTCTCAATTTCCGAGTCATAATGATCTGAATGTAGGAGTCCAAGTCCAAGTTTGAGTCATCAGTGCTCAATCCAAGTCAAGTCACGAGTCTCTAAATTTAGCTAATGACTCGGACTCGAGTTCGAGTCTCGGACTCGAGTACTACAACACTGATGGATGCAGAGAGTGGCCGTTCAGAGCACATTCCCAAGATCTCTAATTGGAATGAAAATTACCACATCAGTTGTAAATAAACTGAACTATTGGTTTATATTTATTTGTACACAAATGCTATGAGTAATTACTTAAACAGGGTAATAATGACATGCTCATGCGATGTATACAGAAACCTAAAGCCAGATGTGATATACAGTGTATCCTGTTTTCCTATTGTAAAAAAAAAAACAAAAAAATAACATTTGTACAATGTGCAGAACACTTTCCTGTGGGAGTACATGTGTGAAAGTGTCCTACTTGCTGTGAGGAGGGGGTGGGGGGGTGGGGGTGGAGGGGAACAGGGACGACTATAGCCAAACACAGAAGGAGGAGAAAACAAACACTGGGAACATGGCCATGAACAGAACCCTGCTGGAACCGGAGCTGGGCTGCCCCGCAGGCACCTCTGGGACTGCACTGACCCCCAGAGGTCCCCAACTGGAGCCTGACACCACAACAGCTGTTTATAAAAGCAGACGGGCTGGGAGGAGACGGTCGGGGAAGCATCCACGGTCAGGAGATGAGGCCGTGAACTTTAATGTTGTAATACAACGCAAAAGGGACAGTTTGCTGGCCAGTTACTACTCCTTGACTCGACTGTATGTCTTCTACATAGCTGAACTTTTTTTTTTCAGTTGCACGTATTCCAGATCCTGGCCTGGGAGATGTGCAAATCTTTAGCTTGCAGTTTATTTTCTCTTTTGGCAGCATTAATTTATAGTGATGTGAGGGAGGGAAAGGATGTGAGGATGAAGGTCAGGAGTTGGGTAATCCCTTTTAGCTCTGGCATGCCTTGATATTGTGTAGATTCAAATCAAGCAACTTGACTCCCGAGCTTTGTCATTTATCTCACATCTCAGCTATGTATGGCAAAAAATAACAGAGAAATTAGGTTTATCCTGTAAGATCTGACTTCTACTATGAAAAATGTAAATATGGGTGAAATAATCTATTGTGGTTTCATTTGTGTGTGGATGTGCATGTGTGGTTTGGTCTGGTTGCCTTTCAGTCAGTTCAGATCAGGCCTACAAAAGAGGGAATTTAATAATTGAATTAATTCAGTAACTGATTCAGTTTTAAGGAGACAACGTTGATGAGTGGAAACAATAACAACAAACAAAACCACAGTGACAAACAGAAGGGTGCTGGTCACTTAATCCCAGGGAGGTTTGATACATTTGGGTAATTTAGTGCCCAATTTTTAAAATCTGGAACAATCCGGTTGCAACTGTACGTACTAATCATTCATTTATTCATATCTGCACAGATGTATAATAACTGTTTGGACAGCTGATAAAATATGGAGTATGTTTTTAAGGCATCACATGGCTCAGTGGTAGAGCAGCCGCTCCATATGCAGAGGCTACAGTTCTCAACACAGTCCACATGTCTTCCCCTTTTCTCTCTGCCCTCCTTCCTGTTCAGCTACTAATGAGGTCACCAGCCACTAAAGGCCAATAGTGCTGCAAAAACTTTTTTTTAAAAAAGTTGTATTTTTTTCTATATATTGTTGTTTTCTGCTTGCAATAAATACTACTTACCAAAGGGAGTCCAACAAGAGTTATTCTCATTGACTCTGATCATAATCTGTCAAGATTATGCTCCAAGTGGAGGAGTTAAAGTATCTCGGGGTCTTGTTCACGAATGAGGGAAAGATGGAACGGGAGATCGACAGGCGGATCGGTGCTGCGTCTGAGGCAAAAGGCGAAGCTCTCGATTTACCGGTTGATCTACCTTCCTACTCTCATCTATGGTCATGAGATTTGGGTCAGGACCAAAAGAACGAGGTTACAGATACAAGCGGCCCACATCAGTTTTCGCTGTAGTGTGTCTGTGCTCTCCCTTAGAGATAGGGTGAGAAGCTCAGAGTAGAGCCACTGCTCCTCAACGTCCAGAGGAGCCAGTTGAGGTGGCTCGGGCATCTGGTTATGATGTTCCAGGCCCGTCCCACCAGGAGGAGACCCAGAGGAAGACCCAGGACACGCTGGAGGGACTATGCTGCTACCCCTTCAACCCAGCCCCAGATAAGTGGAAGAAGATAGATGGAAAGATGGACAATCTGTTAAGATTTCACTGGCCAAAGTGTGAATTAGAACCAGAATAAATGTAAATAGGGGGTAATGCAAACTTCACATGATAAATGTGAGATTTGAGCATTTTTAAGATAGTTTATATCCGTTACCCGTTAAAACATACGTAACTTGAAAGAGAAACAGATTAATATGCAAAAGCCATATTACACAGTGTGTTTATGGGCGCAAAAGAAACACAGAAAGGAACAAAATGGTAACGTAAAGGTTCAAATTAGGAGAACAAATTATAGAGGTGGAAAATTGACCCAAACACCACAAAAGAGCACTAAGTAAAAAAAAAGGGAAAAATACCACAGAGAAATAAGATACCTTTTTGTATGTAATGTTATTAGCCTTCAACTATTCCTTAATATTATTTTTCAGCACCTAGATAGTTTTAAAAACAAAACAAAAAGAAATACTTACCTTCCACAGTGCTGTTGGTGTCTTGCATGGGTACATTCTGCAAAAGACAGAACATTTTTATTAAAAAGCAATAGTAAAAATAGATGCTTTTACCATACCATTAAAAACAAGGTTGAGCAAAGAACTGAACAGTGAAACAGCACAAAAAGGGCAAGACGGTAAATAACAGAGAAGTAAACAAAAAATTAAAACAAGTATAACAAAGAATAGATAAAAGTATGGTAATGATCAACAAAGCTTGAGATTAAACTGTGCTTCAAAAACAGTAATAAAGATACCTGCCACAGCTTCAGAGCTACAGCAGAAAATGCTCCATCACCTCTGAATATGCATCGTGTCTTTGGAACATTTTAATAACATCTGGTCTACTGACCTGAGGAAGTCAGACAATATATATGGGTGCAGCAGTTCAGAGTAGTAAAATGGAGCACAGCTATTAAGAGACTGGAACAGTCTCAAAACAAACTCTTGAATAAACTGTAACCCATAGATGGGGAGCCAAAAAGGGTGAAAAAAGCAATTTTCCGTCGACACTACTTACAAATCGAGCAGCAGCGATTTGTAGCAGTTGTTAGAAATGAAAGTCTAATTTCAAAATAAAGTGCATTACAGTAGTCAACTCAACTGGAAAAGGCCGGGTTTTAACATGGCATTACATGACTATCGTGTCTAACAGAAGGCCCATTTTCACACCAAATGTAAAACCAGAGTTCCTTTCTTTCTAAAGCCAGGGATGAAAGATTGATGCAGAGGCTCCTGCTGGTCAGTAGCAGTTTTTTATGAGGGCAAAATAGTTGTCTTTCTAGGGCGACACAGCCTGGAGGGCAGCCCAAGCAAGGCCAAACATTATGTTTCTGGAAAACACACAGAGAAACACGGAGAAAAAAGAAAAGATATAAGAACGGAGCCCTGTGTAACCCCCCAGGGGACGTCAGCAGACATAGAGATAGAATCAGTGATACTGAAACAAAAAAACTAGGGCCGAAACCATTGCAGGAAAATTTGGACCCAGCCAGTTTTCCAGCCTAGGCATGAGGACATGAAAACATGAAAAAATGCCTCAGCATGCAGTTAGATGTCCAAAAGGGTATGTATTTATGTCCTCTCTTGGTGACAGCGCATGTTTCCCCCTTCGCCCTTTATTGGTTAAATCTTTTTGATAAGCAGCAGATCCTCATTGACATGTTCCACCGTGTGCCCGACTGTTTAGTTTCAAAAACCTGCTTCCTGTGGTGTAAGATTCTTTTCTCTATATTTATTTTCCCATTGATGGCTTCCCCCTCCGTCTTGATTTTTTTCCCATCACCCCCCGATAAACATAGTGAATTTCTCATTCGCCTGGGAAAACACAAAACCTCTGCTTGACTCCATCTCAGGAAGGGAAATCTAGGTTTGACAAAATACCCTCCGGCAGAAGCGCAGGACAGGCGGCAGACAACCTGCTTCCGCAATCTTTCGTAACAAGAATTGGATTTGATGTTCTTTTTTTTTTCTCTGTGACAAAAAAAAACAAAAAAAACGTGATTAAATGAAACAGTCAGTCCAGACTCGGACACATGGAAAGGTGTTATGCAATGTCAGACAGTTGTTTTCACACCATCTGTTCACAGAAACATAAAAAAAAAAGTATCCTCTTCCTGTTTTGAACCAAAATTAGGTTGTGGATGAGGATGGTATCTGTCGGCACACTGCCACAGTCGGACGCTTTTTCCAAACAGCGTGATTTAGGAGGAATGTCCTGATTGTCCAAAGATGAATTCCAGCTCGCACAAACATTTGAGCGATACATTTTAAACTGTTAGCTAGATAAGTAGGAGATTTGTAAATGTTTTTTTTTTTTAAATGACACTTCCTCCAGCATGCTTCCACAAAGTCACTCAGGCTCTGTCCGCTCAGCGTTCGGGAAACAGATGAAGCTTCTCCCTCTTTTTCTGGGAGCAGCTCATAATCTGGCTGACATGTACAGCTGTTCCTCTGACAGCAGCGTTGTTCTATAGAGCGCCGTCCACCCAACTGTGTCTGCTGCGGCACAAAAACACAGCAGGACAGGAGCTATGCTCTGTGAATATATTTTAATGCTCAGCATGGGAACGTCACAGTGCAGTTTTAAGGCTATTGTTCAATGTCACTTCCACTCAGTCAAGCGCTGATTATTTTCCATTCTCTATAGCAACGTCAGAATAAAACAAACCTTTTTCCAGCAACAACAGTCTTAAGATCTTTTCACTTTTTCTTTCCATTTCTTGTTTTATGAGGCTTTTACGCATTATCAGTTCTTCTTGGCTTTGACTCACTTGCTCTTGAAGGGGTCATGGGTTAAGCCTTGTCATAACAAGACAATATCACGGGTGAATGTTGTGTTTGAGAATAGACGGGTATCAGAGAAGTTGCTGTCATGATATATAAAAAAAAGTTGTCTGAGATGTCTCAGAAAGCTGTTCCCTCCTCCTCATGCACTTAGCAGTATTAACTTGGTGATTAATGGTGACTGGACTGGAGGTGGTTTGGCTGTTGTGGAAAAAGAGGAGGATTTTATATCAGTAAATTATGAATGATCTTGACAGTCAAACCCCACAAGCAAGATCAATTTCTGTTTCTGAGTGTCTCGTTCACCTTGCTCCCTTAATAGTTTTTTTTTTTTCCATTTAGCTTACTTCTCATTGACTAGGTCTAAGATGGTCTTGTGTCATTTTCATGCATTGTTTTCACAGACTAGCTTTTAAAACATGCAACAGTTGCTAAAGGCTACACGAATAACATATTGGCAGATAATGATCTCTTGTTTTTTTTTTGTTGTCTTGTTTATTCTGTGGATTTGTTCAACTTTGGCTAGTTTCTACATCATTCAGCAGAAGCTGCAATGGAAAAAAGAAGCAGAATAAAAGGATCAAGCTGAAGATCCTAATTGCATGTCCTGCAAGTAAAAAGAAAATAAATGCTTCTTATAAAGTATAAATCCGCTGTATTTTGTCTTCTGATAATATAAAGTCTTGGTTTCCCATTCAGAAGCAGATGAACAATTGAATGAAAAGAAATTGGCAGCCAAACTTGATTAAAATGGGGCTGAAGACGTTACACCAAGATTAAACATTTTGGCGAGTATACAAAATGCTGAGGTGAATAATTAACTCTGCACATCTTGCCACGCAACCACAGCAAAAGATGGTGGTGGCAGCATCATAATGTGGAGAGGCTTTATCCAAGCATTCGTTAGCATTGAGGGGAAGATGGATGAATATCAACACAGGGTAATCATTGGAAAAAAAACTGGTGAGAGGCTAGAAAAGAATTAAGATTATGGTAGAGCTTCCCTTTACAGCAGCACAACCACCTCAAACATACATTATGGGCTAGTACAGCCCATATCTAAATCCAATTGTGAATTTGTGTCAAGACTGGAAAATTGATGTTCACAGTTGCTCTCTATTCAGTCTGAATGATCCACTTTGGAAAGAAGAATGGGCAAAAGCTGGTAGAGACATCCCCCAAAAGACCTGACGCTATAATCACAGCTGCTACAGTGTTTCCGCAAAGTTTTGACTTACAGGGGATAAATACAAATGCCTGACTGCCACACATTTCTTTTTTTTTCTATAAAAAATGGAAACAATGCCTCATTTTCTTACCACTGGACAAGTATGCACTACATTGTGGTCGTTATAAAATCCTAATAAAATATGTCGAAGCTTGTGGTTTGTGAAGGTGCTATATTCTCTATATTATTTAGCTGACTTACGGACTGTAAACAGGAGAAATAAAACAGAAACAGAAAAATAAACAGGACCAATACACGCAGTGGGTGTTGGACTGCATTGCAACTCACTGCTAAGAGTTTCTGCTGTACTCCTGTGTTATTAAAGGGCTCGCTTAGTCCCAGAGTTCCTGTTTTCAGGCCGCGGAGGCCCCGAACATCATCACTCTCTAGTCCCTCACGGCTGAACTGCGTCATCTTTAACCTCCTTGCTTATTCCATCTGTCAGAGAGAGGGCAGCGTGCAAAGGGAGCAAACTTAAACATGACGGAGATTCAGTTTAATGGTTCTAAGTTATTTCAGCTTAGAGGGTCAAGCGGAGGAGGCCATTTCAACAGCAGGTACAACTGCAATTTGCTGAAAAAGGTTTGAATCCAAGACAGAAAAAAAAAAAATTGGCAATGTATTATTGAAGAGGCCTAAAACAATGAAGGACATCGGTACAATTAGTTAACAACAAAGTCCTTCTGTCCTTTCCCCTGGATTACAAAACAGTGACAGTAAGGATGTGGGATGTTTGGCTTCATAACATGTTCAAATGACAGTTTGCTATGACAGAGTTTACTTAAATCAAATTTAAATCATTTTATTACATTTTTGTCTTTGGCTCAAATGTGTAACACATTACACAATAAAAGTAATAGTTATACTAGTGACCATCAAGCAAAAAAGAAAATCATCAAACATATTGAATATTTAAGATATTCTCTAAAGAAGCTCAAAGGTATCAAGAGGACATAACAGGATGATCCTACATAAGGATGATCTGTTTAAACATTTATCTAGTGGTTGACAAAACATGAGATTTTAATGACAACGAAGCCAACAGCGTCTTACAATTGTCAACAGACTTTCTCAAGAAGCTGTTCTTCCCAAATCCGTCTGCAAGAGCTTAGTTTTCAGTATCCATGTGGTTTATTCTTACTGATTCTACATTGCTGCTAAAATTGGAAGAAGTCATTCCAGTTCTTTTATGGATTTCAGTGTAAATGTGACAACTAATGGCTAAAAACATTTAAATATCACAAGGTTTGGTAACAAAGCATGCGGTGCATGCTCTGACAACGCAACAACTGCAGTTGCCCCAACTCCAGCCTTATTATGTGATCACTCTGACTGCCATGGCTCTCAGATAAATTACTTCAGAGATGTCAGGTCACCAGGCCGAGTGGGCTTTGCAGTTTACATTTTATCAGAGTTTAAACCAAAACATGGATCACGTCAGCAGAACTGTTTACTTTAATAATGAGGAAAAGCAGACTGGCAGAGATTTGGGAAATCCCCTCCTCAGTTCTCAAGACTTGAGCTAATAATGACTCAAGTAAATTACAGCTCTTGCAATATATATATATATATATATATATATATATATATATATATATATATATATATATATATATATATATATAAAGAAGACATTGAATCACTGATGTACACTAGATATCATCTTCTGTCAGATTTGGCCCCACTTGTGTTGTTGATGTTGCGGACCAAAAGTCCAAGGCTCAGATACAGGCTTGTGGTTCAGACATCTCCATCATTTGAACTTTTTATTCTTAAAAAGCATAAATGTTGCACAGAGGAACATTTCCTTAGATTGTTCAGACTGAGACTTAACCCAGGAAGACCGCAGAGCTACTTTGACGCATTGGATGCAACACTGGTCTCCTCTTCTATCCTTCATCTCAATCCAGGTTCCTTCGATCAAAAACAAACTCCACAGCAGTATTTCACAGGCCTCCCATGTCGCTTAAAGAACACACAAATATTTTCCACCCCTACCAAGGAAAAGCAGGCCCTGTTTTGTATACATGAGGCAGGTGAACCTAAAACATCAGCAGTGACATTAGACGTCTGATATTACCCAGCCGGGTCTGCTAAGAGCTCATGATCAGAGGTCACTTTCAAAACACCATCCAACGTCGAACCAAAACACATGGGGAACGTATTACAACAATCAATCACTCACTGAACTTTATTTTCCATTTTTTTTAGGAAACAAACACATTGATCTGTTGTCAGGCAGATTCCAAATCCTAAAGCAATCATTTGAAAATCCATTGCTACAAGTCTGTGACTCGATGCAATGAGGTGGTTTCCTTAGAAAGAAAACTTGTTTACCAGTTTGAATAATAAACTTAATCTGACTGTATTGTTTAAGAACTAGTATCAAAATGGAAAGTATGATTGACCGTTTTTGTAAAGTGCCTCGTTGTGATATTTCTTGTAAATTGCCCCTATATAAATAAAACTATGTTGAATTTAAATGAATGAAAACACCATACATGGATCCCTGCCTTCTGTCTTCTGTTATAAATGATCTTCTTTCAGGATTGTCCCGTATTTAACCAGATCCATCTTCTCAACAACTCTCACAACTTTCCGGCCCCTCCCCAGTCACCACAACACAATGCTACCGCCGCCATTTTTCACAGTAGGGGGCAGTGTGTTCAAGAAGATGTGCAGTGTTAAACACAAGGCAAAAAGTTACATTTTGGTCTTTTCTGAGCAAAAAAAAGAAAATGTGAATTAGACGTGCTTCCATCCACTGGTTTGACGCTAATCAACCAGGCTACACAAAGCGTATTATTTCATCGCAAGTGGACGTTACGCCTGGCTGTGATAAACAGGAAGTAGAAACTGAAAACTAGCACGGACCACACATCTGAGAAAAATGGAGTTTTCAGGATTGTGTTGCTATCAGACGAGCTGTAATTTTCTCTGTCATGTCAGCTACTATTGCCGATGTCACTTGCTGTCCGGAGACGTTGAGAAAAACATGCAAATCTATGTGCGTTATGGGCAAGGGCGCCATATAGGTGGCGGATTTAGAATAAATCCGAGGGCCCATGACAGGCTGGGGCCCCAAAAAGAAAATTTTATACACATATATGAGCTTTTTTTTTTTTATTTAGATTTTTTGTCAAAATACGTGGCAGCACCACATGTTATGGGAAAATCGGGGAAGACGCCGACAGCAGGAACAGCTGATCAATCATGTGAGGTAAATGTTCGCTTCGTCAGAACTTATTCGGCAAATGTGTTTCCATCTCCCGTTTTTCGCAATAACTCTTATTCGGAAAAGCCAAAAACTACCTCAAGAAAGCATAAAATCATTTTTTTGTTATTTGTACAAACATTTTTGAAAAAAAATGAATAATTTTTCTTCCAATTATCAATTATTCACTACTTTGTGTCAGTCTAAAACATAAACTCACAACAATGTAGTGATTCTAATTTAACAGAATATAAAAAAGTTGGAGTATGGATACGTTTGCAAGGTAATAAACATGTTTAACTGTTCAAACAGTGAGTTTCTTGTGTAAAATAAATATTTTATCTTTAACAGTGAGTTCGCTCACAATAAAGGCAGGTATGTTTTCTCTGGTTGTTCGCTTTTAAAAAAAGAATTTTACAAAAGCAAACAGGGTCAACAGAAAATAGAGGAGGTAAAGGTCCATATAGATGCTGATTTAGATAAACACAGCTTCCTTAGTGTGAGTTCATTAATGAATGCACAAATGTCTCCCCAAAGACATAGACACAAACAGACACGACCACTGTGTAAATGGTGTACCCATACGCAAACGCACGCACACATTGCACAGGTCCTAAGATAAGACTGACCGGTGGTAATTGTGGTCCCTATTACAGTAAAACGCTTTTCTGTAAACCACAGTAAATTACATCCAGATGGGAGATTAAAGCTTGCTGAGTAGACGGCTGCCCCGAGCATCACCACTCCTCTTCCTCCTCCTGAGCAGAGAAGGAAAGAGAAATCCATATTTCCTGATTGCAATTGCAAATCTCCCCTGGGCTGGGAAATTACAACTGGAGAGAAATACCCCAACAACGCAAATACAAGCGCCGTCAGTCAGCAGGTCACTACCACTACTCAGCCTTGTGAGCACGCATTTAATCTAGAAAGATGTGCAAGAGGTACAAAACTTTAAGGGTTTGACATGCAGAACTCAGATTGAACTATTCCATTTGCTTATGACACCGTATGGCAAAATTCGTTTTTATAACGGCCAAAACTAAAACAGATGGGATAAACATGAACATATGTGGAGGAAAATATGAATGATAACAGACACATTTGTGCAACATACATGATCAGTCTCCAGTATGGCTTTTCTTCAGATGAATATGTCAAGGAAAGACCTGTGTAACTTCATGTCCTCAATGATACAAGAGCCACAGCTTAAAAGACATAGTTTGCATTTTTTAAAGAGAAGGTCTTTGACGTCACCAACATAGTAATATGTCCTTTACCCAGGGCTGGGTTTTAGAGTCTGCGAGCCTCTGGGCTCGAGACAGTTTTGGTGTCCTAGCCACACAAGTTTCTTTCATGCATGCAAATTACAATAGATTGAAATTTAGGCAAGCTGTGTTTGATTAGTCTTGGAAGTTGGAGCCGGTATCTGGGAACGATAGGACAGGTGATTTGGGCTCATTGTAACTGCAAATGTAAATTGCTTTACACTAATTCCCCTTTAGAAATGGAAGCCAATAACAATAGTGTTCAAACAATAAAGGAACATGTTCACTTTCATATCATTCCGGTAGATAAGCTAATCAGATGGAGCCTCCTTTTTAACAGATTTTGTCTATTTAAATCAAACAAGTTAAATAAAACATTTATATCCACGACATACAACTCTATGAGAGTGAATGTTAAAGGACAACAGTTTCACAAAAGATGCTTGATAAGTATGCCACTATTTTCTCAGGTGAATAATGTCAACAATCTGATCAGTGGCAATTACATTCCCCTAAGATTGGAGTAAACTTTTGGATTTTGGGTCAGGCTGTCCGTTGGTAACGAGGCATTGAAGATGGTACATCCTTCTTCCTTTACAGGTCTTGTGGTCAATCGACTTACCACTGCTCTTTTTTTTTTCTTTTTTTTACAAACTCATTAAGTCTTTCTATAACAGATAAGGACGCTAGTGCTGATACAAGCTCCAGAAAACTTCCAAAAATCTGAACTATTCCCCTCAGAGGTTATAGCCAGTCAGTATCTTATCAGCAGTAGACCAGATTTGCTCTAGCATCTTTGTTAAAGAAGGTGTTGTGAGGCCTGCATGTATGACATGACCTGTAGTTGACAGCTTTCCCTTCATATGTTGACTGCTTTGTTTTCTGCATACCTTGCATGACAGTTCAGAGGTGTACCAATGGAGGGTTTAATACTACAACCTCGAAATAGCGCCCTATGTCTTTCAAGGACCGCTAAAACACGTTTAAGAGAGGAATCGCTGTTTAGATGGCATAAGTCCGCTTTTGTCCTGGCATCCAACCAATTAGCTATTAGCTGGAAAACTAACCTCTGTTTCAACTTAGTGAACACAATAGACAGTTATTAAAAGCAGGAAAGATACTCTCTGGTCATATCCTACGTCAAAAGAAAAGAAAAGAAAAGAAACTATACTTTTAAGACTTACTCCTATATGTAACAGGTTTTGCTGGTGCAATGATGAATGTATTACTAAAGAAACTAATATTTGGTTTGTTTGGTTTTATCAAAGAAAAAAAATCCTTATTACCTCCACTTTTAGTCAGAGACATTTGGAACAAGCCTTCCTTGTAAAGGAATCTAACAGTGAAGCAAAACCAAATTATACTTTGGTATTTGTGGTTTTATCAAGTAAGAATTTCTCAACTGCATAACAAGGAGGGTTACAAGCTGCATCCTTGGCTAAAATTCCTGTCACACCAAAGCAGGTTATCAGGAGTGCCAAACCCAATAGGCTAATGGCATTCAGGTTTGGAACTGCTGATGCAACATTTCTTCAGCCCTTTTACACGCAACCATGAAAATAAAGAAGGTAGTTTACACACATACCATTTCAGACAGTTTTATACGACTAATGAAAAGCTGACGGTTGGGCTGGAAGCAACAGCTGCGGCACATTTTAGCAAAGCTCTTTTGTCTGTTCCGTCATTTCTTGTATAAGGGTGAGAAAGAGGTCACTATTGTTCAGATGGGAAACCCAGGTGCTTCCACCCTCACTCTAGAGTAGTAATACAAAAATCAATCAGCAATGACATTAACAGGGTGTAGCTATCTGTGAAAATTCAGACTGGGTTTCAGAACTACATGTATTTAATTGATACTTATTTATTTGGACCAATGCTTTCTTGCCCTGTGCTACAGAGTCAGTGACCAATGTATCGTTAGATAGAAAACTTTTTTTAATAGGCATTGTATTATTATCTGAACTTGATTGTGTCACAACTGTAGAATAATTAGAATGGCATTGAATTATATGCACTTTCTGAACTTGATTATACAATTGGATCGTACTAGGAAAATTTAAATACAGTGTTTCCCCCCTACCAGGCTAAGCATTGTTTGTGTATTTGAAATGCCTCGATGTTTGAGAGCTACATTAAAGTTCCCGCCTTGGAATAAACCTCCCGGTGTAAATAAGCTAACACGCTAGCTGTTATCAGCTCAACGCACACTACGTTGACACTGTGCTCCTTACACTTCCCCATTCTGCTGAAATTCAAAATAAGACCAACACAAAACTGAAAACTAAGGTGACTAACAGAGCTAAAAGTCATTAGAATCATGACGATTTATACATTTTCAGCCAATCAGTAAAACAAACAAACATGTCACTGCCAACTAAATCCACAAAATAATTTATCAAAGATTTTGTTGTAGTATAGCATCCAATTAAGGTTGACAAAAATCTTTGTTGTGCCATCTACCAGCGCTACCAAGCAAGATGCCAACAATTAAAAATACCTTCTAGCTCCTGTTTCTTGACATTTCACGGGGTCAACAGTAAGAACTCTATCATGGAAAGGATAGGCCTAACCTGACAACAGCCAGCTGCATGTATCGCTCCGCCTAGCTCCACTCACATACATCTGGGACATGGCTCATTGAAAGTGATTTCCCCAACCAAATTTTTGGTCTGGCCAATCAGGACGCAGGGCGGGTGTTTCATGGATGTGACGTAGTGGAGAAGCCACCGTGAGATTCCAACAACAATGGCGGCTCGCATCGAGGAAGCAAGCTTTAGCATTGATGCTGCTATTTCTTCCGTGTTGTCCAATCTATCTGATATTGTTTCATTAAAAGAACATCAGAGAACGCCTCTGAAGGCTTTTGTTGGTGGAAACCATGTTTTTGCCCTTCTCCCGACCGGATTTGGCAAGTTTTGTTTTCCGGGGTGCGTACGCGGACGCGCAACGCGGACGCGCCCCGGAGCGGTTAGCGCGAACCATATTGGGAGGCCTTTAGTCCTCGACGCCGCCTGTCTTCCCCCCTCTTCCTGTCAGCTCACTGTCAATAAAAGGTGTGCCACTACAGTGTTTCCCGCAGGAATTTGCTTATGCGAGGCGGATCGACACTCGCGGAGCGGGGGGGGGGGTGGACGACATGTTTTTTTTCCGCGGAGCGGGGGGGGACGACACGTTTTCCGCGGCCGCCTCGCCAAGATAGCGCTGCGGGAAACCCTGCACTAGAGCCGCAAACACATAAAAAAAAAAAAAAAAAAAGTTTTTTTTTTCCTGCGTCGGTCTCATCAGCGTCACGGGTTAGCTTCGGTGTCAGTGGTTGAAATAGCACGTCGATAAAGATGACAGACAAGTGGCTTATCCAATCATATGCAAGGAGTTTTGATAAGGCCCAGCCTTCAGTAAAGGCAATTGCTATGGAGAGGTCCCAGATGTATGTGAGTGAAGCTAGGCGGAGCGATACATGCATCTGGCTGTTGTCAGGTTAGGATAGGCCTACAGCCTTCTGAAAATTAACTGCGAAGTATGCGCTCTCTTCTCTATGGACATTTTCGGTGATTTCCGTGAGGGGTGTGCGCTTATACATCCTGTCATGCAAAGGACTGTGGGATACCTTAAGGGTTCTAAAGGATATTGCGAGGTTTGTAGGCAAAACTAGCCGTGGGAGGGACCATAGAGGCTCCTTTTTTTACTTCCTTCCTTACTGACTGCACTATTTGGACAGCACTTATCATGGTGAACGCTGACACACTTCAGCTTTGCACTTTGTTCATAAAGGCACTTCATTTACTAACAAATAGAGCCAAAATGTAAAACACAGAAATAAAATATAATAAGCAAACAGGGCAGAAAAATTTTATTGGAAAGCATTTGTATGCAACCAGACAGAGTTACTGGCGTAGAAAGTCATAGTATGTGACTAGGCCCTTTTAATAACAAATTAAGTTGCTTGCTCATATAATACCTCTAGAGTCATAACACATAACTACATCAACATACCATTAATGTTTTCAAAACATACCAACGTTCTATGCTTTAGTAAATTAACATAAATATCTTCCATTTAAAGGGAAAAGTGAATAAATACAGAAGCTATCGAAATAATCAAAGGAAAAATCTATGCATGCACTTTTTTATATATTAGAAACCTTACCTTGCATATCACTGCCAATATTACTTCAGAAGCTGGTAATTAACTGGTTTCTTGTACAATTCTCTTTTCATGTGCCATAAAAGTCAATAAAGCAATAACCTGTGTTCCCTATAGTGCACTCAACCATCCTGAAAAGGAGCGAATAAAAAGGCTCTCATAAGAAAAAGAGAACAGAAATACTTATTCAGTGTGTTCACTTTTGGAAGAAAAATGAACACAATGAATATTTGGCACAATGCTTTGTCAGGTCCAGATCGTTGGAGTAAGGTAATGTTAAAAGGTTAAAAGCAGTTAATATCTTCAGACAAGTCACTTGGCATTAGTATTAATCCTGATTAGTTGGTCCTAGAGGCTGAAGCTAACAGCTAATCTTATAGGGACATAGTCCTAAATGGACTTCTAACATTTTAAAACACTCCAGCCTCAGAAAAGTCATAGCGGGAGATTCCTTTTTTTTTTTTTTTACTTTTAAACTCATGTTTTGATTTAGTTGTTATTTACATAGAAGCAGGAGACGAATGAAGGCAGTGCACTGCCTATGATCTTCTTGTGTAAAAGTCCTTCCACGGACCAAACATGAAACATTTCTGTTCAGGGTACATGTCTGAGACAAATTTGATGTAATTTAAACATCATTGATAATGCATTTACTTGAGGACTGTACATATTGTTGATATGTACACCAACTTACTTTTGTTTCTCTCACTTTGACCACAAATGCTTTACATGTTCTGCTGTCAGTGCATAGGAAGAACAATGGAGGTGCATTGACTCCTACACCTCCTCCATTTTCAATTAAAAATTATTATGAGCTTCTGAATAAAGAACTACCTAATGCAAACATGATATAATAATAATAATAATAATATATTATTATTATTAACATGATGATGGTTTAAAGGGGACATACCATGCTTTTAAATCCTCCCCTTTCACATTTAAATCATTCAGTTGTGATCTCTATAAAGTTGAACTGTGATGATGTGGTCTGAGGTCCTCATTATTTTAGCTTCCCAGGCTCCTCGTTTACCCCTGTTCTGAGGTCTGTAATTTGCTTTGGCGCTGTCACTTTAAATGCCCCTCTCCATGTTCCAGAGCGTCCCACTCCTTCTTGTGGTTTTATACAACCGGCAACCAAACATTATGACTTATCCACTTGTAGCTTCAGCATCCTTAAGCTTGGACAACAAAATGGCTGCAAGAAATAAAATTGGCGGATTCACGAAATTGGTTAGTTGGAAGACCTTGTTTAGCAGCTCTGCAGCAAATACTATGAAGTTATTGTTCAGAAAAAGTAATATAGAACAAGGAGAACTGAACAGATATAAAAATATTAACCAAACAGAATATGAATATCTGCGCAGCACCTGGAGAGGCTAAATTAAACTTTTCTGCACTCTTAGGGACTCCAAGGATGCAACAAAATATTTTTCAGGACTGAAAAAGTAGATTTTGCATGGGGTACCCCCTTTAAACATTATGGTCGTATTAGTTTTAAGATCATAATAAAACATTATTATTAATCATAATTTTTATTCATGATTAGTATTCATGTCTTGGCCTCTTTTGGACTATAATTTCAGCTTCAAGAACACACTAATCTAGACTAATATCAAATAAAGGAACAACAGATTTTGTATGTGCAACCAATAATGATTTTCCTGGAGAATTTTTTTTTCTGAAACCTTATATTTTTTTTCCTGGGCATTAGTTTATGTGCATTTCAGCTCTGGGCTCCAAAACCACACTGTTTTATGTAATTATGTCCCCTGACACTTAGACAGTCCTACTTCTGCAGAAGTGTTGCTGCTTTCAGCGTCATTGATTAAACAGATTTCTACCCACAACAAAAAGAGGCCCAGGAGGTAACACATATCAGTCTCAGTTTATTTAATATGAGCCAAAGAGGAATTCAAACTGAAAGAAGAACGAAAGAAAACACTGGGAATATTAAACTAGTGGGGAAATGTTCAGCCCTTTAAGCTATAAAACTCCACCCACACTTAAACGTTTCATCAAGAAAGTATCACAATCCTTCAAGGCTGGATTCTGGGGCACCCCGGTAGTGTGATTTGGTATTGGCTCCTGTTGTGGAACCGATAAAAGAACAGCCCCATAAAATTCGACTAGTTCTTGGAAACATTATGTACAGTGCAGTAGGAACTCACACGTTATCTATTTTAGGTAAGATGTCAACTGCTTGCAACTTTTTAACAGAACCTCACTTAAAAGTTTGACCCTAAGGACAATTTCTCCAAAGAAATTTTCTACAAAGGCTCCATAAAGTAAAACAGTCTCCCAGTTTATGGTCAGTGAGGATAGGAAAGCAAGAATATACGTTTTAGACACGTTGAACTATGTTGAACTACGAAAAATTCCTTGTAGTAAAGAATTATGAAACAGCAAAAACCCCACCCTCTGTTGGCTGATCCATATTTCAGAGCGGAAACAAGTGATCTCTTTATTCACAAGGCTGCTGATAGATACTCCAGCTGTGGCTGTTACGAAGAAAAAAAAATGACATAATTCCTTCATGCCACATTTCTAACAGTGGGAAATTTGTGAACAATGTTGAATTTCCATCTTTTGGGTTTTTTTTATGGAAGGCGTTTGCTGAAAAGAAAGAGAGGAGAGGAAATGTTCTTTCATTAATGAGCAGCAGAAACATCTGCAGGGTTAGAGGAGTATCCAGACCTAGGACTGGCTCTGTATGATCTGACAGATTGGATGTTAAATCTCAGAGATTGCGCTGTTTACACTTGCCATCAGTCTTTTGAGCTGCAGGGGGCATTTAACCTGCTTGAAACTGGGGCCCCTGAGCTTTGTCATTTGTGTTTTGACTAAGAAAGCCATGAGCTGATTATACGGATTGGAGGAAAGGCAGAGATGCCGTGTGTTTTGTACTAAATCTCAGCTTAAGAACAGCTGCAAAGTGTCCAGCCTGAGAAACTGATAGGACGTGGGGGCTTTTGCAAACCTTTAAGGCCTCACTGAGTCAGCGTGTAACACAGAGTAGTAAAAGCCCGTTGATTCAACAGGCTGCAGTGGTGTGTGAAGTGTGACAAGTGGCAGTAAATGGATGAGGGAAGGAACTTGATTTGCATTAAACCTGAGAGGCATCAGAGACAACTGCCACGCTGGATGGAAATCAGAGACTGAAAATGTTCAAGAGCTTCATGTGTCCCACTGTCCAATGACATGTACTCCTTTAAGTATCTGTGACACAACGTAGGTTTCTGAAAGAGTCTCCTCTTTAGTTTCAGGTTTACTTTGCTCAAGCAGATTTTCATTAATAGACCACCAGGCGATGCCAGGAAACAGAAAACAGATACGCTTTGTACTCACTCACCGCTGCCTGACAGGGGTACCTCAAACACTTCTCGTCTTGATGTTATACTGAATGCTGCATTTGCCCATTAAAACCATACAGAAACAGAGACACTGACAGTAAAGGGAAGCTGCAGGTGTGGGCAAAAATGTTCAAACTTTACCTCACACAGCTCAGGAGGATCTACGCACCTCTTCTGTAATCTATCTACGATGCCAGGGCATACCATCAAAATGCTCTTCGAGTCTCTCTAAGATAGAAACAAATATCTTTCCTTCATATGTTTTCATACTGACAAAAATCCCATAGAGCGAGAACAATCAAAGTCAGTAATGCTAGTCTTTGAAGAATGTGTCTGTAATTATGGGCTTAGAGCTTCTCCAAATTTAACAGGGAGTCGCTATGCATCATGTGCTGCAGCAGACGAATGGTAAAGCAGTTTCTCACGTTTCATCTCATGAATGACCGAACTGAATGACGTTCATTCAAAAGTCACTGAAACCACAAATTACTGCACATAATCACCAAGGCCAGCCTGAGCTGTGAGCAAACTCTAATTTGTTGGATCTGACCCCCCCCCCCCCATTTATTGAAAGCATCAAACTAAAAACTCCTACCAATTTCTGTCTGTAAAGGTATGAACCAACGGTTTGTTTGATGAACCAAAATTGCCCTTTCTAGCAAAGAACCAGGAGCTGTTGTGGTCTTCTGAACAACGTTGGCATCTCCAGGTTAGTATTATCAAACTCCAATTCATTTCAAACTACAAAAACAAAGCAAAATCAATGCTGCAAGTACCAAACACAACAGCAAGTTACAAAAAGCTGCAAATGTGCCCTAAAAAACACAAGTGTGCCCGACCATTAACAGGAGACAACCTCCAAGTCATATGAAAGCAGACCCTCAATAGAGACATAAAGTGATTCCAGAATAAAGTTGGAGGGCAAAAAGTATGTTTTGCTCTTGTCTTTTTGTTCTTGGGACAGTAATCTTTTACAATATTATAGAACATCTGCATATTTACATAGGTAATATTAGCATGCTTGTCTTTACTGAGTTCCCCTATTTCCCCTGGTGGTATGTTGCTGACCTGCCTTTTTAGAGTGAATTTGCAGCTTTTTTCAACTTGCTGTTGTTTTTGGTACTTGCAGCATTTTGTATTTATTTTGCTTTTGTTTAATATGATCGCAACATTTTTGATTTGCAGCTTTTCTTGTGCTTGTGCTTTTTGAATTTTGCTTAATTTACTCTGCAGCGCATTTGGCCATTTGTGGCGCATTCAGCAGTTTTCTGTGAGTTTGCCCCTGTTGGGTATATTCTTCTAAGCTCTGCAGACCTGTTTTTGAGGGTTTGCTGTCATTCTTATCTGCAAATCCTCTCAAACTGAGTCTGGTTGGCTGTGCATCATAGATAGTCACTTTAAGTCTCTCCAGTGATGTACAATTAGATTTGAGTTCAGGTTCTGGCAGCGCCACTCAAAGACAATCTGCTCTAAAGCCACTCCTTGTTGTCATTGTTGCGTGCTTTGCCTTTGACATATTGGAAGATAAGTTGTCACCTGAGTTTGAGCTTCAGAGCACTACAGAGTTAGCCCCGTGAGACCATCCTGATCTCGCGAGCTTTCAAGGTTTCACTCGCAGATCAGTCTGGCTACTTTCCGTTAAAGAAAATTTGGAGCCGTTCATCAAACGAACGTCCAATCAGCGTTGGCTTTCAGGCGGGTTGAGGTGTGACGCAACGAGAAGCACGACAGTTCAGTCTAAAGAACATGGCGGCTTCAGCCGATGAAACTAGCGTTAGCGTGGCTATCGAGCAAGTTTTATCGGAATTACAGAGTATTTCTTTGCTGAGCTAACGAGCCTTTACCTGCAGCAGCAAGAGTAGCTTAGCTTGTGGTTGTGTTTTCAGAGCGACGACGAAGCATGTTGACGAGTACGTCATATGCTTTGTTGATCTAATTGGTTTATTTGGCCCGTCTATCACCAACATAGGCCAATCAGCTAACCAGTATTTTCGTCCCTTCCCAAAATTACTTCAACGAAAGGTTTCCAGGTGGATATGCGGAGCAAATCCATCTGGCGGAGTCAGGTAACTACAGAGTAGGTTTTCTTTAACAATATATCCATCTCTTATCTGCAGTCACCCTAACTGCAGAATAATGTCCCAGTTCCTGCCATGAAAAAAAATCCCAACTACATGTTTCTGCCACCACCATGCTTTACGGCAAGGATGACGTTAGCCAGATGATAAGCACCCCACATTTTCTCTAGACAAGCTTGGTGCTGAGGCCAAACAATTATACTCTGGTTTCCTAAAACCAGAAAATTATGTATCTCCTGGTCAGGCAATCTCTAAGGTGTGTTTCTACAAAATGTAAGGAAATAAGTACATTTTATAGAAGAGTGGCTTCTGACTGGGAACACAACTCTAAAGGCCCAATTAGAAGAAGGCATTAGCAATGGTCGACCTTCTAAACAATTCTCCTATCTCCACAAGGGAACACTGTAGCTCCACCTTAGTAAACAATGTGTTCTTGATAATCTCACTAAGACAAAGACTGTTCTCCCTGGATGTGCCCATAATGTTTAAATGCATTTATTAGTTAAAATAAAAATAAATGAAATCATTCTTTCAGTTTGTTATTATATGCTAAGTTGCATAGATTTAAAAACAAAAGCATAGTCAGATTGGTTTTAAAGATAAATGGTGTAAATGCTTTTTAGTTCCATTGTACTCCATTGTATTGCTACAAAGCCATCGACAATGCAGACGACTGTCCCTTGTGGCTCTACGTTCTTTTAGGAGGACTGCTTGTTAAGACTTGACGCAATCTGCTGGATTTCCTTAGATAGGAAACTTTTTGACCAATCTGTCTGATTTCCTTCAATTTGACTTTGTAAAGTGCCTTGAGATGACATGTTTTGTGAATTGGCGCTATATGAATAAAATGTTATTGAATTGTAAATCCGAAGGTAGCTATTAAGGCTTTTATAACCACCTCTCCCAACAAACTCAGCAAGTGTTTATACCTCTGCTGTTTTTTTGCACAGACTTTTTCATTCATGTAAATATTCTGTAGGTGTTTTCCAGGCATAAATAAACATACATGTTTTTCACATTTCTTAAAATCATCCTACTCAGTTGCATACTTCTTTAATTTCTTGAGTAAGCAATTTTTTTAACAACTCTATGGTATATTACAGTATTTTATTCTAATTACTAATCAAATGACCTGAACAAAAATTGCAGAAGCATGTTCATTGACAGTAGCATACCTAAAAAAGGAGGTAAGTGGTGGCTGGTATGCTTAACTGGAAGTGGGCCCCCCAAATAAGATTCTGCTTAGGGCCTCATAACACCTTGGACCAGCTCTGGTCATCAGCGCCTTCTAATGATTTAATTATTTCATATTCATATTTTAAGTGAAACTAGACCATCAGACTATCTTACAATGACCATAACTTTCTGAAAGCTTATAAAAATATAAATAAGTTGGTGTTTTGTCCATGTAAATATAAAAAGAAAAGCTCAAACACAAACAATATCAGAACGAAATAAACAGGCTTAATGCTTCCTATATTCTACACTTGAACTCTTAAAAGGTCATAACAGTATACCTGTACAGGTGAGGGAAGCAGGTAAAGCGCCACCACAGTCACGAGGACAAATCCCGGTGTCATTTCGCGGTGTTTGCGCGCAGAGAGATGGACGTCCCGCGACGCTCACCTCCACGCAGGTTTAGAAAACCCAATAAAAAAAATGAATATTTAAAAAAAAATCCGACAAAAATGAGCCAGTCAGATTAGAACAAAGATGCTGACAAGGAATTCCCGAGTCATCTGCTCCCAGTCCGGGTGGTGAGAGGAGTGAGAGGAGTCACGTAGCACCGCTGCGGCCGGCGGCAACGTATAACCTGAACAAGATTGTGCTTACTAATGAAAAAGACCCCAGGGACCCGGAGAAAGTGCTGGAGTTCAAAACGAAACAGTCCTTTATGATCTGCACTTAAAGTCGAAACTTAAAGAAATAATAAATAAACTGTTCAGTACGCGAGTCGAAATATGAAAGGACGACAAAACAAGCAAAAAAAAAAAAAAAAGACCGAGCAAAGTGAAAAAAAAGTAGTTGGTTCAGTCCAAAGTCTTTTTTGTTTAATATAGGCTATAGAAAAAGAGCCGCTCCGGAAGCATTCAATAAGTTGTGGCCTGAGCGCTTCAGTTTCTGCTCCCGCTCTGTGCTCCAGCCGGCTAAAAGAAACACTTGAGTCTAAATTTCCCCGCACCACCTTTTTACTGGACATTTAAATCTCCTCCCCTTCCCTGTTCTCCCTCTGTGTCCTCACATGAGCAGAGTCTAGGCAGCATCTTTGAATCTCAAGTCTTCTCAGTTATTCAGTCATTGCCGCATTTCTAGTTTTGAACATGTTGTGGTATTTAACTGTAAAGACTGCACACCGATTACAACTGGGCGAAAAACAACCCGATTTGGGTTATTTTGTCCTGCCTTAAATGTGGACTGATCGAAGTCTGGGTTCATTTAACAGAGAAGGTTGTGTTCTAATTATGATTTAGTATACTGGATTGGGTTTTCAACCCCAGAGAATGTGTTAAAGTAACTTTGTTATTGTGTTAGAGTTTAAAGTGGCTAATTGACATGTAAAATTGTTTTTTTTTTGGAGAGTGGAAGAACCAGGAGTACCCAGAGAAAAACCATGCATGCACATGGAGAACATCCAAATTCCACGCAGAAAATTTGAATCACGGACCTTCTTGCTAACTGCACAACCATGCAGTTCTAAATGGTAGATTTCCGTGATGGAAAGACCTCACGGATTATTTTTGTGATGAAAATTCTTTAGCAATAATCAAATGAAAAGAAAATACCTTTATGAGGCTTTAACTGAGAATTGAATATGCGTTTAAGAGCCACTTAATTGAGTACACATTAACAGCACTAAGCTGGACCCTGTTTTATCCTGATAACTGACTTAGTTTTTCATGATACAATTTCAGCAAGGTGTCAGAAGCCTTCTTCAGAGATTTTTTAGTCCTACTGACATTGTTGCATCAAGCATTTGCTAGAGATTTGTCGGCTGCACATCCATGAGGAAAATCTACTGGTACACCAGATCCCACAGGTGCTCAAACTGATTTATTTTGACCGTGGAAACGCTTGGAGTACAGCCATGTACAGTGAACCCTTACTCGCACTGTACATAATTTAATTGGTTATTTTGTTAATGTTGTTTGTCTCTATGGCCTGTGCTGATCCTTCACCCTTGGGAAGGAGGTCTTGATCTCGATGATTCTTTTGTCTGGTTAAAGCTTAAAGGTGCATAGTGCAAGTTTTGAAGTTAAATATTAGTTGTTTTCTTTCCCACACTTTTCATTACGATTGCCTGATGTGTAAACATAACATGGTTCGCACTAACCGCTCCGCCATGGGCGCGCCCCGGAAAACAAAACTTGCTAAATCCGGTCGGGAGAAGGGCGAAAACATCGTTTCCACCAACAAAAGCCTTCAGAGCCGTTCTCTGACGTTCTTTTATTGAAACAGTATTAGGTAGATTGGACAACACGGAAGAAATAACAGCATCAATGTTAACGCTTGCTTCCTCGATGTGAGCCGCCATTGTTGTCTGAATCAAAACAGTCTCACGTCACGGTCGCATCTCCACTACGTCACATCTATGAAACTCCAGCCCTGCGTCCTGATTGGCTAGACAATAAAATTGGTTGAAGAAATCACTCTCTATGGGAGATGTCCCTGATGGATGTGAGTGAAGCTAGGCAGAGCTAAGCGGAACGAAATTCAGCTGGCTAGGGTCAGGCTAGCAGACATCAGCAAAAATCATGGAACTTATTCTATGCTCCTTTAATGAAAAAAATAATAATCACATTGTTATTTAAAAAAAAAAAAAAAAAAAAAAAAAAAAACAGCAACACTTTGAGATGATTTGAGCTTTGTTATTGAGCTGGAAATAACCATCAGAAGCTTGATGCACACTGACCATAATGAAATGGACATAGTCAGAAACTGAGCTCAGGTAGACTGTGATATTTAAAGGGGACATATCATGCTTTTCGGTTCCTTCTTTTATACATTGAAATCATTCAGTTGTGGTCAATATAAAGAAGAACTACAGTGCTTAAGTCTGAATTATTTGTTATTGTTGTGCCCACATTCCCTGTTTTACCCCTGTTCTGAGATGTGTCTGAGAGCAACTTGTTTTGGTGCCGTCTCTTTAAATACAATGAGGCACTTCACACCCCGCCACCATCCAGGTCGCAAAGCATTCCTACACCCAGTAACTGAACATTTTGACTTATACACTAGTAGCTACAGCATCCTTCAGTCTTTACAACAAAACCACGATGAAAACCATAAAAACTGTGGATTTGCAAAGTTGGTTTACGAAAGTCCATGACCTTGTTTAGCAGTTCAGTAGCTATACTGTGATGTAATTGGTTAAAAAAGAAAAACATAATAGAGAACAGAGAAAACTGAATGGCTTGAAAAATATGAGCCAAACAAAATATAAAAACATCTAAGCAGCACCTAGACAGACTAAATTCAAATATTTAGCAGTCATAGAGACTCAAAGTACACAACAAAATGTATTGAAACGCTAAAATAGTGTACTTTGCGTGACATGTCCCCTTTAAATTATTCTCAGTTGGTACTAGTAGGGCTTCTTCTGGCTTAGCCTATGTGCTTCAAGTTTTTATGTAATGGGCTTTCAAAAATGACATCTAACATACCTTGGTAATGTCATGGACCAGTCTGGCCATTCTCCTCTGATGTCAACAGTTATTTTTCATCCACCTAATTACTGAAGGGACAATTTCTCTTTATTGGACCATTCTCTGCAAATATGAGAGATGATTGTGTGTAAAAGTCTGCATAGATCATCAGTGTTTTTAAATAACCAAACCAGCCCATACGACAACGACAACCATGCTATTTTCAAAGTCACTTAAAGACCCCCCCCCCACCCCTCTCTTCAAATAAATAAATAAATTGTCTCATTGACTCATTCTGTTGTGTGACACAAATGAACTACAACCCTTTACCGAATTTGACAGCTCACTACTTTCTTATATTTTTTTAGAAACAAGGTTGAAGCACTGAGAACTCAAATTACTCATTCCACAGGTGGTTCATCCGTTCAACCAGCTGCTTTTCCTGCTGTTGTTGGTCAAGGGTTCTCGGAATTCAAGGTTATCTCCTTGGCTGGATTAACTAAGATTGTTAACAGGGCTCGATGCACGACCTTTCTTTTGGTCTTTCTCTCAGGGCGCCGGCCTTTTAAATGTTCCTAAGGCTAAAAGAAAAACTGTAGGGGAGCATCCTTTTTCCTTTTGTGCCCCATCTCTGTGCATTAATCTTCCTTTAGACATTGGCCAGGCGTGTTCTGTGGAGGTTTTTAAAGCCAAGCTACAGACCCACTTGTTCACTTTACCTTATACAGCCAAATTCAATGCCTAAGCAATATTGTTGTAATGTTGGTGTTTCCTTTGTTTTTTATATATTTTTACCTGTACTTACCCGTTTTTAAATTGTATTTTTTATTTTTTGTTTTACTATTTTTTTTATCACTTATTGTTCAGTACTTTGATTAAAAACCTTTTATAATTAAAGGCATTATTAAAAGAAAGGTGAAAAGGTGAGTTCAGGGAATAAACAGGTAAAGAAGAATGAAAACTTGTCAGTAATAACTTCTAGAAAGGTTTCACAGGACACTAGTGGCTGGAGTGGTTGGCCAACAGCTCCTTAAATCCCCAGCAGGCAGAATGAGGAGATTGATGGTAGGTGTGCAGTCAGGGACCTGCCACGCCCATCAGCAGAGATCCTCGGCTCTGGAAGGAACCCAGACTCTGCACACACGTACGCACTACAGGATCATGACACCAACTGTCTTGCATGTTTTATTATGTTTTCCCGACCCATCACAGCTGTTTTAAATACATTTTCCACATGTTATCAGGTCTACAGAAGATCTTTGAAGATTTATTTAGCTGAATTCAGTGTGCTAAAGCAGGTCAACATCATAAACAGGAAAGTGGGATCTTGGTACCTCGGAAGAACCTCCCTGCTTCTTATCTCCTCAAAGCTCTAACTGGATGGCAAATACAGACTTTTGACTCTTCAACTCATGAATTTATCTGAAAATTATCAGGCTTACAAGCTTTTATTAACCTTCAAGCCAGATTGATATAGCCCTTTCGGTTTAGTTCTGCACATTATTAATCTGGGACTGTTCCCATCAAATCCGTCTGGGGAAAGGAGGGACATTCAGCAGAACTTTCTAAACTGATTGGAAAGTGCTTAGTGCCTGCCAAAGGTTGATGTTAGCCAATCATGTTAGCCAATCAACCATAATAAGTTACGCTGGTCAAAGCAGTTCTCGCTCTGACAAAACAGATGTGATAGCAGCAGCTAAGCATGCGTCCTCCTGTGCTGCCATTTTTGTTTTGGTTCGGTTGTGAGCTTGGCAGCTTTTGCTTTCGTCAAAGCTGGGATGTCCCCCCTTAAAACATAATGCTGCAACGTGATTGTGCGTGTTTGTGAACGCACAAATGCCGCAAGAATTCAGCTTGCAGGTAAGGTTAAGCTTTTATAAGGCTTTTGTCAAATCTTCTGAGGTGTAGAGAGCTTTTGTGAAGACCAAGTAATTAACCATATGTGGGTATGTAATGCCTGGGAGGTCTGGATTCAAATTAGAATCAGCAGTCCGTTCACATAGAGATTCATTAAAAAATTTATCCACTCTCTCATCAAACTCTCGATATATATTTTGATAGATCTCGTGTTGGTATTGGAGTTTCTTTCCCCAAAAAACATCTTAAAAATACTCTAAAAATCCCTATTGAATGTGGTTATATAAGAGTCCCTTTACAAAGTCAGAAAGACTCTTTTGTTTAAAATGGGGGTCTATGAAGAATGATTAGGCTCCTTGCTGTCTCTTCTTAAAACCAACAAATTTAATTACCATTTTTGACCTAATGTTTGGTTAAAAGTGCTCAATTCCTGTTCCAACAGCAGAAAATCCTGAATTTGGGTTAAAGTAATAACCCGGCAGTTTTTAGGTCACGCTCAACCTGTTTGAGAGCCAACCTTAGAGTGTCTTTTAGATGTTCTGTAAGAGCTATTAAGGAAGGGTAAACATTTAGAGATCTTTTTCCACTGCTGACAAGTATGGTATACTCATTGTGCGCTCCAGGGTGAAAGGAGATTTTCCTTTGAGGCTTCAGTCTTTAGTCAGGTTAGCTAAGAGAGACAGGCAAATACCGTTCACACGTCAAGTTACTCTTCTGTTTGAGACTTTCTGTGTTTGCAGAAATCCTGCAAGCGGAGGATTCCTCGGCCTTCCATGCATTCCTTCTGCAGCGCTGAATAGCTGCACGGCCCTTTGCTATTGAACAGACCACACTCAGGAGTGTGTCGTTTCTAAACATCCCAGGCGCTGGAACACCCCCGCTCCGCTCCCCAGTTTTGCCAAAGCATCAGTCATTAATGACAGCTGGGGATGATCCAAGACATTTCAGTTATGCTGTGATGTCACGGTTGCATCTTTCTAAAATGTGTCTCTACCTGGCACACAATTCAAGGGGCAGAAAAAAAAAAAATCTTGAAGAAAGTTTCATTATCGCTATCAACCTAAAGTTTTCAATGGTGTCTCAACCTTTCGTCTTTGAGATGTTGCTGCAATATTTTCATAAATTTACACCTCTGTTTTTTGAATGTTTCACAGGTGCAGCTAAGTAAATTAAAATACCACAGCATTACACAGAGTAATGTTTTAAATATTTATTTAGTCAACAGATTAGGAAACGAACAGACTCTGAATGAAAGGTTTGTGATCGCTATGGAAAAGAAGAGTGGCCATATTGGCTACTGATTTTTATCATTAACAAATAAAATGAACAAATGAGATGGGAACATTTTCCTTTTCACATATCTGCTATAAAACTTTGATAACTAATAGTTGCCCAATAATCGTGCAGGCAGAACACACAAACCTTACTTTTACATTCTTAAACGCATTGTTTTCACTGAATTATTCACCTCCCTTGACATTTTCCATGTTCTCTTACTTTGGAGTTTTGTACCATTTCATTTACAGAACATGCCTAAAACTTTGAAGATGTATTTATAGTGTGAAGCAAACAACAAATAGCACAAAATAACTGAAAACATTGCATGCACAATTTTCCATGTCCCTTAAAGTCAGTTCTTTGTAGAGCAACGTTGAGTACGGTGTTCTTGCGGTGATGGGATTTGTTGGGTTTGCATTTTCCTTGGAGGATGAAAAGTTCCTCAATTTTGACCAGAGCATCTTCCGCCAGACATTTGGGGAGTCACCCACGTGCCTTTTGGCAAACTCCAAACATGAATTCTTATTTTTAACACTAACTAATGGCTTCTTTCCGACTAATCATCCATAAAGCACAGCTCTATGGGGCGTATGGCTTTTTGTGGTCCTATGAACAGATCCTCCAGTTTCTGCTGCGGAGCTCAGCAGCTCCTTCAGGGTTACCTCTGGTCTTTGTGCTGCCTCTCTGATTAATGCCCTCCTTGCCCAGTGTGTGAATTCTGGTGGGTGGGCCTCTCTTGGCACATTTGTTATGGTACCAGGTGCTTTCCATTTGAAGATGATAGATCTAATGTTGTTCCCGGGGAACGTAAAAGATTTGGATACTTTTCATAAGCCCACACTGACTTGTTCTTCTCAACAACTTTGTCCCTGACTTGTTTGGAGAGCTCTTTGGTCTTCTGCCTCTTGCTTAGTGGCGCTGCAGCTTCTGGGGGCTTTCAGAAAAGGTGTGTTTATGCGGAGAGATCACGTGACACTTAAATTGCACACAGGAGGACATCATTTCACTAATTAGGTTAAGTTTGATGGTAAATGGCTGCAGCTGAATATTTTAAGGGCTTCATGGCAAAGTGTTGGATAGATACGCATGTGCCAATTTTCAATAGAAATACCCTTTTTTATAATTTTTTTCTATTTCACTTTATAAACTTAAGCTATTTTGCACATGCCCATCACAAAAATAGGTCGAAAAAACATTTAAACATTTAAATTACGGGTTGAATGTAAGAAAAGAAAAGTAAAAACCAGTGAGGGTGAATACTTTTGCAGAGCACTGTACACACGTTTCTGGTGAATTAATATTTATTACTGACTAAGAGCACCGCAGCTGCTCAGTATTAGATATTAATTCTCAAAAATGTAATTTCCCTAATAGGTTTGTACACAGGGTTTATGAACTCACTTAGACAGGGCCGCATTTACATGAATTACAGCATATATGAAGTGTGGCATGTAGGAGATCAGCCTGAGGCTCTGCTGTGGTGTTAAAGAGGCTCTAGTTGCTTTCACAGCCAGCATTATTGGCTCTGGAATTTCTCATCTCATCTTGTCTTGAAAACATTTTCTATTAGATCAGATCAGAATGTGGGTCTATTAAGAACATTCATATCATGGTTATTAAACCAAGCATAGTTACTTTCTGCAGGATGGGCAGCTGCCAAGTCCTGTTGAAAATCATAAAGCTCATCAGCGCTTTATGGAAGTGCTCCAAAACCTCCTGATAGACGTCTGTCCTGACAAAGTGGACCAACGGCAGAAGAAAACATCACTCACTGTGAAAACCTTACACTGGGCCTTAAGTAGCTTAGATTCTCTTTCCCCAGACTCTGGGACCTTGATTTCCAAATGAAAAACAAAATGTACTTTTATCTTAAAAGGGGACTTTGACTCACCGAGTAACAGTTCAATCCTTTCTCTCCTTCACCCAGATAAGATGCTTCTGATATCTCTGGTTAAGAAGGGATTTAACTCAAGGAATGACATAGTTGTAGCTCATGCACTGGATGCGGCATTTTGTGGTGGCTCTCAAATCAAACTCCCCAAATTCTTGAATTAGTTTTGCTTCACAGTCATCTAAAGGCTGCAGGTATCTCTGTTGTTTGTGCACCCTTTTCTACCAAACGTTTTCTTTCCACTGAACTTTCCATGGCTATGGTTGGATAAAGCTCTCTTAACATTCAAGCTAAACATTGATTTTTTCCCCCTTTTTTATAACAATCTAATTTTCCAAAAAACAACAACTGATTTGCCTTTGCTGTAAACTACAGTATAATAAACAAAATCTGTTTACAAAGCTCACTCATTCTATTAAATGATTGTAATAATTTCCATTTTCTATAATGAAAAAACTGACGTGAGAATTGCAATATTGTTTAAAGATAATTTAAACAACATTGGAAAAAGCTGTTAATTCTGCTCCCTCTTACAAAAAAACACATAGGCTGTTTCCCCACAGCACAAAGACAGACTCTCCCCCCCGTCTCACCATCTGCTCCGTGATCTATCTCTGTTTTTAAAGGTGCACCGGCTGATAGGGTCTAATAAGATCACTCAAATTGTTTGTGCTATAAATAAATGCAGATAAGACAAGCAAACCTGGGCCTAGCAATAATGCGGACTCATCCTGGGGTTGGTGGGGGGGAGTCGATTGATCTCCGTGCTCTCAGATTGTGAGCCACTTACAGGCACCTCATTGCTCTTGCTAAAACCGGGAAGCTTGATGGTATTAACCACATGTCTCCTTGTTTGGTGTCAAAGCGAAAGAAACATTACAATTCCTAATGAAATATAAAGATTTATTCAATAAAAAAGGGGTCTATAGCCATTTTAGTAAATGGAATCATTTTTTAAAAGAGAAGTAACCTGTTTTTTTCCCCCTCACAGACAGATAGATTAGATTATTGTGATAAAAAATGGAAAAAAAGATCAGCCGGATAAAGAAACAAGGCCTACCAGTGTGCAGAGCTTCCAAATCTTGGGGAACCTAAGTGGGTGGCTCTCAGAAATTGGAGAGCAATTGTAAGCAACATTTCCCTTTTTCTGTTGACCCCTCATTTACCAGGACTGCAGTGTAAAGGTAAACAGATGAACAACATTAATGATGTCCATTCATCATTGCCCGGCCAACTTCAGTTCCTTTCACAGCGCGGCCTTTAAGGGGTGCACGGAGACTTTTGAAGGATGTCATTAACAGCTCCAGTGTTCAGACACGATGTCACAAACAAACAGTATGAATCAGCTCATGCTGATCCTGAAGCGCTGAGGCCAGGAAGAGTCTGGGAAATTATATAATATGATGTGAGTCAGGATGGACCACCTGGACAGCGGACCCAAACAGGATAAGGACGCATTTGACACCCAAACGCTGGCTTCCTGTCAATAATTAGCTCTGACGTCCCACAAGAGACTCAAACATAAAAGGATAAAATTGAAGGCCTTATAAATAGGAAATGAGTGAGCTTTAAGCAGAGAGATGCTTACCTCACAAGGTAATTAGGATTATATCACAACATGGCGTTGCGTTTCAAACAGGTGGAATCCTGTTTACACCTCCAAGACATATTTTTAACTCTGGCACGTTTTTGTTTCAAGGCTGTCAGGTGTCATCCTGTTTTCTTTCATGTTGGCATTGTTTCATATGTCTAAGGAAGTCGGTCGATTTGTTCACAGACAAATGGAAGCTGCTTCTCCCTGAATGTGTCGTAAACCAGTCATTTCCAGACACTGTTGTTATGCAGCTGCATATTGGACAATGTTAACCACAGGCTGAGAAGAAGAAAGAAAGACAATATGACTCATTTAATTTATATTTGAAGGGACAATTATAGCACAGAGTGGGGGATTCAGGCCATCATGAACACCAGCTTCCAGTGGGACAAACTCCAAATACAATAAGAGTTACCATAGTAGTATTTAATTACACTATGAGACTTGATGCTTTAAGGTAAAATAGAGTAGAATGGCTAATGAGGGACACAGATGTTGCATTTTCTTTGTCTAAAATTCAGCAATATGGAACCAAATATTTAATTTAATGATATTTATCGTGGCTTGCTAAATTATTCATACTTTGTATTTTTTTTTTGCTTTTCCACATTTTGTCATGTTACCACCGCAAACCTAAATACACTTTGTTAGGATATTCTGTGGTAGACAAACACATATAT
The DNA here is from genome assembly GCF_011125445.2 of Fundulus heteroclitus. Taxonomy (NCBI): domain Eukaryota; kingdom Metazoa; phylum Chordata; class Actinopteri; order Cyprinodontiformes; family Fundulidae; genus Fundulus; species Fundulus heteroclitus. The sequence continues at coordinate 9,636,701 of NC_046379.1, read as the reverse complement.
GCACACAATTGTTAAGTGGAGAAAAAGACACAGGAATGTTTTAGAAAAAAAACAAACTAAAAGGGATGTTCTTTATTTGTATTTAGCCCCTTTTACTTGTGTACCGACGATACCCCACAACAGCATTGCACAGCTATATAAAATAGCTAATAGACACACGACTGTGAGAGCATTAATCGGAGAAATACCCAAGATGCTGATGGTAACTGTGGAAGAAGTGGAGAGGTCATGTGTTGCGGTAGGAGAAAATGTTAAAAACAGCTATTAGTTGTTACCGCAACAATTCTGACCTTTATGGAAGAATAGAAATAAATACATTGTTGAAAAAAAGCCATAAAAAGTCCTGTTTGAGTTCGCCACAAACCATGCAAGCGCTACAGCAAACGTGGTCAAGAATGTGCTGTGGTTAGATCAGAGCAAAGCAGACATACAAAATGTATGGCAGAAAACTAACATCCAGAAAAAAACAGTGAGGACAGGGAAGCTGCGCAGATTTTGATGGAAGATAGATGGCGCGAACAACAGGACAAATCTGCGAAGGTTCATCTAATATCACAACAACATAAACATAAACATCCAGCCAGAGCTACAAGAGAATGGTTTAGATCAAAACTATCCAGTCAACGGTCATACATCAATCAAAATTGAGAAACTTAATTAAAACCATAACTTTAAGTCCACCATCTAATCTGATAGATATGTGCCAATGGGCAGAAATGTCCATTTCTAGATGTGCAAAGCTTGTGGAGACATTAACAATAAGGATTTCTGCTGTAACTGCGAAGAAAGGCTGTTCTATAGGCTAGTGGCACAGTGTGGCTCAATAGCAAAAAGCTTTGAAAATCATTCATTCTTATTCTTCCTATTCACAGTCAGGTACAACTTTGTGTAGGTGTGTCAGAAAATGCCAGCTATAAACTATGAAGGGAAAAAAAAAAACTCAAGTCATATGAATCCTTTTACAAAGTGTTTATTTTCTCTTCCCAGGAAAGAGAGGCCAGCCTATACTATCCGTGTTAAGTGGACAAAAAGCAGCAGCAGCCGGCGGTCAGTTCTGAAAGGAAACAGGGTGTTTGTCTAAGATAAAATTTCATCACCTTCAGAAGTAGCAGGAGAGAAAAAAGGACCTGTGGCAATATAGTAAAGGGGGGGAAAAACAACACAGAGAGTGAGTTATCATGGTTTCTGTCTGTGCCGGTGGTAAAAGCTGCTGAGTCTATAAATGAAGAGCAAGCTGTGCAAACTGTGCACATGCAGTCCTTCAGTCAGGGACTGCAGGACTATAACTCAGGCCTGCAGTGATACCCTGAACTCCATTAAGAGGTCCCACATGTGGAGCATGCTCCTAAGTTCATTGGTGGAGCTCTGGACCGTTAATGAGATGTTTTAAACATCTTTCTCATGGTACAATTCCGTCTTTACGTAATCTAGCCAAAATTAGGTTCGAATGTAAACACAGTGTTCAAAGCTTCAAACTCAAACAGGTGCACTTCTGCAAGCCTCTGTATGTTTCCCTGTAAACCTACAAGATATTTGTGCAATCCGACATGTTATTAGAGGAGATAAAGAAAGCAGAACATAACGGAATATACATTTTGATAGCCGGCCAAGATTGATTAGCAAGGAGATTACATTCATTCGCAGAAGACGGAGACTCCTAAATAAACATAAATTCAATCGGCTGGGGAGATTTACAGGACTAAACTCACACTTGAGTACAAGCATTTATTTTTTCAGAGCACATAATGTTTTTACAAAACCTCAAATTAGTTTATCCCCCGCGGGGTCAAAGCAGAAGATTTAAAAGGCTCCCTCGGAAAACAAACACATCTGCTACATTTAAAAAGTAACCCAGAGACAGTAGCTACGGGTTATTTCCATCCATCATAAATACGGCACCTTTTCGTAAAAGTATTCCCACCCTTGGACATTTCCACCTTTTGTCACGTTACAACCAAATGCATCAGTCTACTTTATTGGAATCTGGTGTGATGGGCAATACAAAGTAATGCATAAAATAGAGTAGCCTGCATTTGCATTAAACTCCCATTTACTCTGATAAACTAATCAAAATCCATAACAATTACATTCCCAAAAATCCCCTAATTCAGTAAATCGAGTCGCCTGTGTGCATCTCAGGGTAAATACAGCTGTTCTGTATAGGCCTCAGAGATTGATCGTTTTTTTTTTTTGAGAACATTAGTGAACAAGCAGCAACATGAAGATCAAGGAATGCTGCAGACAGGTCAAGGGACTACATTTTGGAGAAGTTTGAAGTAAGGTCCTCCGGTCAGATAAGACTACATGTAACACATGATTTGTGGCAGAAAACTATCACACTTCATATGACCCTGAACACATCTTTCCAGCAGTGAAATATAGTAGTGGCAGCATTATGCTGAGGATATGCTTTCCTTCGGCAGTCACAGGTAAAATGGTCATAGCTGATAGGAAGATAAATGAGACTGGAGGGCAAACCCTAAACATGCAGCCAGAGATACAATTGGAATGGTTTAGATCAAAGTATCTTCATATCTTAAAGTGGCCTAGTCAAAGTCCAGACCGAAAGACAACTGAGATTGTGGATGTGCAAAGCTGGTAGATAACGTCCAAAAAAGCTGCAGCTGCAGCAAAAGATGGTTGAGCAAATACAAATGCATGTCACACATGCCCTTCTTCTCACTATTGTGCATTGATATCCAATATCACATAGTTAAAATCCCAATAAAAAGATTGTTGTAATGACGCAAACATGGGAAAAAAGTTCAAATGTTAACTCCAGTTGCTGCACATACAACAAAATTAAATGTTGCACATAGCTTCAAAATATGTAAGAAAGCAACATTTGCACCTCAATATTCGAGCTTCACATGATACTGAAGTAGGATTATTTACTTTAATACAGAGATTATAAACTCTAATGAATTAGAGTCCACCACCAACCTCATCTAGACTTTCCAAACTAAGCGTTGTGTTTGAGAACTCACCAGTTTCTTCTTCTGGACATGGTCTTCATCGCCTTGCTGCTGGGACATTTACACAAGTTGCCTCTCATTTAAATTAAAACAAAGAGTAACACTGAATGTTTCCAGACTGCATGTCTCTTAGAACAAATATATTCAGAACAGGTCTATAATTTGTAGAGCAGAGATTCTTACCACTCATGCTTTCCTCTTTTTGTCCTTGGGCATTCTTCAGTTCAGCACATCTACATTTAACCCACCCTGAATGCCTTCTTGCAATATGATAAGACATTAAATCAGTCTTTTATGTATGCCAATAGTAGCATGCAGCTGTTTACTATCTTCAATGATCAGAAAGTCTGTAAGCAGAAAACGCGAACTATATGGATCTGTCCAAAGGAGTTAAAAGAAAAACAGGCAACAAATTTGAAAAGGATGTGTATATTTTCTCAATGTGTATTGTACAAAATGTGGATTGTTATCAAACTGGAAGGTAAAAAAATACTCATTGTTTCAACAGGACAAATAACCCATGCACAAATACTATTTTTAAAGGTATCTGTAGTGGTTTGTGGGATTGTAATAGAAAGAGCAAACATTCAGAAGCTGGCCTTGGCCTGAACAAGTGCTAGGTGAAGTTCATGTGTGTGCAAGTGTTTATGCAAACTCTAAGTGCACCAAAATTGTCCAAAGAGATTTATTTAATACATTTATTAAAATAGTTTCTGCTTGTAGAACAAGAAACAAGGAAATGAGAGCCGAGCAGTGAGAGGTTGGGTAGAGGTCAAGGAGCAAGGGAAAGTTAATAACTTGAAACAATAAATAAAACATCCGACGGATGGGAATTTGGCCGCACTGCAGCTTTTTCATCATCGGAGGATCCATTTTGAGGCATAAAATGCGTTGCTTACCTAGGTTTTGTGTCGCTCCTGAACACTTTCTGACAACAGGGGCTTAAATTACTCAAGGCGAGGTGTATATCTGTGCTTCCTCTTGAAGTGCTGCTGTCAGGAAGATGGCAGAGACAACCAATCTCAGATGGTGCCGTGCCCTCAGGGGACAGATAAATGAGGACCACCAGGGTGTGAAAAAACAGTCCGACTTCAGCGCTGAGTCTAAAGCCTGAACATGCGCTTTATATTAACGCATAGGTTAAAGCTGAAGCAGAGTGGGAAGACTGTAGGAAAGATTTTCGGCGACTGAAAAGTATTTTCCATTACCCCTCAAAAGAAAATAAGCAAATAAATAAACGGATTCTGGGATGGTGAAGAAAGGTTGTGAGAAAGAGAGCTTAAAGCACTTTCTCTCACTCTAATCAATGAACAAACCAGCAGCGAATCCACTGGAATACATGAAGGATTTGGTGATATTTAAACATGTTAATGGATACATTTTTTTAATCTGTGCTGTGATAAGAACCAAAGTCTGACTTAATGCACCTAGTCTTGCAAAATTATTAATTCCCCTTAAAACTTCTCACATTTTGTAACATTATTTAGAAGGAATTTCATGTGCTGGACACACACACAGTAGTACATAACTATGAAGGGGGAAAGAAAACGATTGCAAATTGTTTACAAAATCCTTTGCAAATAACATTTTAAAGGTGTCTCGTGCATTTGCTTTCAGACAGTATTTAGTCAATATTTTGTAGACTCACCTATCAATGTGATTATAGCTGTAGGTTGTCTGCATTGCACATACAGAGACTGAACTTTATGCCCAAAATTCTTTGCAAAAACAGTTCAAGCTCAGTCTGATTGGAACAAAACAAATGTGGCACCACAGAATCCCAGGTGAACCCCAGTCTCGAGTCTTTTAGAGCCTCTAACAGGCTTTTGTTCTATTTTGTCCCTCTTTTAGCTCCATCCATCTTCCTGTAAGTGGCGGTAATCAACTCCACAGCTTGATGCTACCACCACCCTGTTTCAAAGTGGGGATGGTGTGTTCAGGGTTAGTTTTCTACAATGCATTGTACCCTACATAGTTTCTGGACAGGATTCCTGAAGCATTTTCTGTTGTCGTTCTTCCATAAAGTCCAGAGGTTTATGACTTATGGTTGACCTGTTGACAGATTCTTCCACCTAAGTTGTCAATCTCTGCAACTACCGCAGGCTTTTTTTCCTCTTAATAATAATAATAATAATAATAATAATAATAATAATAATAATAATAATAAGTTTATTTATAAAGTACTTTCAAACACAGTGCTGATACAGTTAATTACAAGAATAAAGTAGTACTTTTATTTGAATTGATACCCACAAAATGTAATAGATGATGGAACATTAAGCGTCTTACAAAGATATACTTTGGTATAGAGTTCACAAATAAGGCAATACAAAATCTTTTTAGCACATCAGTATCAAATTATTATTAGTATCAAGGATTTGAAACGATTGTGTGACTTTATTCTTGTAATATCATGACTTTGTTCTGGTAATATGACTATTCCGGAACAATCCACGGAGGAGTAGGTTTTCATAAAGAAACTCTGAAATTTTGGAATTAATATAACATATTTACAAGAAAAGACTTGAATGTTCTTTGATGTTGAAAATATAAATATTTGAGAATTTTTGATTAAAGGCATAGATTTGCTATAAAAAAAAACTAGGATATTCTCTGACAATGCAAAGTCAGAAAACTCCAAGAATATAAGCTCAGAAATGTAATAACGATGTGAATAACGTCTGATACATTACACTTCCTGTAATACAAAATTAACTATTACAATGTAGGCAGTAATGTAGCTGTGTAACCTGAAATATCTGCTCAGTTTATCAAGGTATTGCTGAACTGCAAAAGTGCTCCAATGTTTTCAGAGAAGTCATCTCGTGACCCCCACTTAGGGAGTGTTTTACATTTGCGGGTAAAATATATTGTTTTTGGGAAATACAAAATGAGAAATAGTTGTGTAACTCCTTGCATTACAACAAAAAGCCTTTAAAATTCTGAATAACATGAATAAAACACTTAAAATCAATCTGTTTATTGAAGTTTTGTATGATGAAAAACAGAAAATTCTCCCAGTCTCCAAGAACCTTCCAGAAAACTCCACTTTGATTACTTTCAGATTTGACAAAAATGTTCGGCTGATGGTAGACGCTTTGATCTCGCCAAGGAACCTCTTTGAAAATGATTTTTTTTTTTTTTTTTTAAAGCGAGCCCAGAATCAGCAGCAAAATCAACACCGTTCGGGTCTTGCCTTTGACTGCTGGAGCTGATTGGAAAAGGGTTGTTGGGAATCAGAAGGTGTTGTGATAAGCTGCAAGCAGTTGAAACAAGTGGTGTTGAATGAACACAGGCCCGTAAAGCTCTCCCCACACCCCGGGCTGTAAATTAGTGAAAATGTGCAGCCCTAATTAGGTGAAAAGAAACAGAGCCGTGCCCCCGGGCATCGCGGTAGGAAGAAGAATGAGTCCAAGATGGTGAGCCACAGACGTCATCAGACGCAATCATCCAGCATGCGTGCCAGATTTGTTTCCTGAACTGCAGGACTGTTCACCACATCCTTGCCTAAAACGAGGAATATTATATAGAGCGTGATGCCGACAGGACAAATTATCACCAAGATTAGCTTTAACAACGGAGGCCGAGGCACACTTTCTGAAATGAACTACTTTGTATTAAACCAACAAGGCCTGAGGGAGTCTGCTTGCAAACTGGAGGCTTAAGAGGACGTAGCGCGTTCTGTCTGGGGGAATCCATCTCAATCTCCAAGAAATTTCCCATAGAGATGAGAAGCAGATGTCTTTCTTTTTCCCGTCTCACCCACTGGCCGTCACACAGACGATCGTACAGTCGAACCTGGCCCTCTTTCCCCCCGGGGATGGGGGAGGAACATGAGCACCATGGGAAGGGGAGCTGTCCTTGGGCCTCAAACACATGACGAAGGAGTCCTTTTTTTTTGTGGGAGGCGCTGCCTTTAGGTACTAAGCTGCGAGCTTCCAACTTTCTCATGGAAAAAGCCAAACAAGCAGATTTGATAAAAAAAACGTCATGATCAGATGATTCCTGCTGGCAAGTTGGCTTTCTTTGGGCGGACTGCAGTTGCTTTGAATTTGCTATTTTGTTCCCAGTGTTGATCCAGGGAATGACCCTTGAGCTCTTCCAGGAAGAGGAACCATGGACATCAGAAGGGAGAGACTGGTCCACTCCCCCTCTTCTCATCGCTGATACGTTCGCATTAAATCCTCTCCGGGCTAAAATGCACCTGCAGTTCCCGCGGGCCCCAAATGCAGCATCCCCAGAGTCCTACTCTTTGGCTCCCGAGGCCCAGCTCTGACGTGAATGCTGCGGCTCACAGAGTAAACAGACAGAGACGATCTGAGGGCCAGTCACTGGCTGTTTGGTTGTGGTCTGTAAACAGTTTAGGGGAAAAAAGAGGCGCAAGACAAATGATGATCCTGAGGAGAGCAGAGGGACGAGATACAAGGCTTAAGGCTGTCTGTTGAATGTCCACAATGCCACGCTGTGACATGCATGATAAGGTGTTGATGAGTCCGAACGGCCTGTCAGACAGATATCCTCTTTGAACTGAAGTACTACAATTAAAACCACCAATCTGAAAATGTAACAACGGAGTGGAGTCCCTGCAAGCATCTGTGGGACTTATCTTTAATTAACTGTGGTTTGACGTTGAAGTGATATACTAAAGTGCAACTATTCAATGCTAAAAAAAGATTATCATCAGTTTAAACTTTAAACTATGACTATAAAGACATTCGGCTGTTCAAATTTAAATGCAAAAAGCAAAACATAGGTTTGTCTTTAAAAACAAAAGAAGCAGAAAGCAATTCTTATCTACAGTGTTTTGAAAAAGTATCCATATCCCTTGATGTTTTAAACATTTACATCTACAAATCAGTTATTGGGCGTATATATGAAAGAGAAAATGGGAGGGAAAATAATGCATGGCTTTCATTTTCCCATTTTTTTCACTAACAAAAATCTGCAAAGTGTGGTGTGCACATGTATGCATGCCTCTTAAAGGAAATGCAAATGTAGAAACTGATTGTTGCCGTCCACTTTTCATCGTGAAATAACTCAGTCAGATTGATTAAAGAGCATCTGTGAACATCGTTTCACTCTCAATCTTTGGATTTGGATCTGGACTTTGACTAGGCCATTCTAGCACCTGAATATGCTTTGATCTAAACCAGTCCATTGTAACGCTGGCAGCACGTTTTTTTGGGTTTTCACTCTGCTGGAAGATGAACATCTGCTCCAGTTTTAAGTCTTGTGCATTTTCTAACAGGTTTTCTTCCAGGGTTGCCCAGTGACCTTACCTCCTAGATCTTCCAATCAACTTTGACCACCTTCTCTGTTCCTGCTGAAGAAAAGCATCTCTAAAAGCAAAATGCTGCCACCACCGTACTTAACTTTAGGGCAGGTTCCGGGTAATGTCCAATTTTCTTCAAATATGGTGTTTTACACACTAGTCAGGGAGCTGAGTGTTGGTCCAGAGTGCATCACCCCCCCCACCCCCCACCCCAGCCCCTCGCTTTGCTGTGGCTTGTGGCAAACTACAAACAACTTCTAAAGGCAGTTGGTTTCTGTGCAAGGAATCTTATAACTGGCACTGATAATATCTTTTTCATTATTATTTCTTGAGTTGTTAACATCCAAAGGAAAAGTAATGTGACTGGCTGTAAATCAGATTTTGCAACAACCCCTACAGAAAATAGCGAGATGCTATCTACTATATAGCAGTTTGAAGCAGTTTATCAAATTATTTCCCACCTTATTTTGACTTCTGTGCACACTCACAGAAACGGTGCATAAAAGCTTCTTAGAGCCCTAATGTGCTGCACATTTGAACACAGAAAAAACCCTGAAAAACAGATTGTGTTCTTTGTGGCACAGCACACAATGTTTCAGATGGATGTTTAATTTGTATTGGATGGTGTTTATAATATGTGTTGTATTTGCAAAATGTGACAAATATGAGAGGTCAACAGGGCGTCCTCTTTTTTGTGGCATGTTTTACCTTTTAAAACCAATGTAAGAGCCACTCTGCACGGTCAGAGAAAAAACTGGCTCCAGGATATCAGAGGAGGATCGGTTCCCTCATCAGTGGCAAGAATGTCATATTTATTTCAGACTTTAACAATTAATTTACCCAGTTTTATTCTCTGTGAGGACTGACCACACATCATACACGACTCAATGATTTTTAAAAGTGTTTGTTCAAGTCCGATCTTAAACATAAACTCTTTTGTTGCCTTTGATAAACTCAACAAGCATTATTCAGCTGGACATTTGATCACTCCTCTTATCAGAAATAGTACCGCTCACTCGGTTCAAATTTTATGAAATTTTATAAACAGGTATGATGTCAGGGCCGTTCCAGAGGCCTAATGTTAGCCTCCTTTACCCACTCAAAATCAGTTTGAACATGTGTTTGGGATCATTGCTCTGTTGAAACCATCTAGTTACAGACTTGAGAAGCTCAAATCGGCAGCTAAGGGTAGTCCTTCTTTCTTATAGTGTACTTGCCGTCTTCCGCTTATCTGGAAGCGGGTCGTGGGGGCAGCAGACTCGGCAGAGACGACCAGACACCTCCTCCACCTCCTCTGGGGAAAGCATGAGATGTTCTCAGGCCAGCCAAGAGACATAGTCTCTCCAGCGTGTACTGGGACGCCCCCTGACTCTACTCCCAGTGGGGCATGCCTGGAACATGCGTATTTAGGATCTTGTTGTTTCAGCTATGACCAAAATTTCACGACTACAGGTGAGTCTCGGAACATCGAGAGCTCCGCTTTTCGGCTCAGCTCTCTTTTCACCACAACGCATTACTGCGGCGGCCACACCGATCCATCTCTCAATCTGCCACACTTGTTCACAAGAACCCAGGATACTTAAACTCTCCACTTGAGGAAGGATTCTGGAGAGGTCAAGCCCCCTATTTCTGGTTGAGAGCCTTGCTCTCGCACTTGGAGGAGCTGATTCTATCTTTGTGCAGTAAAATAGATGCATAGAATGATGATACCACAACCGCATTTGACGGTTGATATAGCGTTCTTTCATTTGAAAGCCTCACTTTGCCTCATACAAATATGTTTCTTGTCATTGTGGCCAAACCACACAAACAACAAACAAAATATTTGTCTCCTCGGACACATACATTTCTCTCTAAAAATATGTTTACTTGTCCATGTTTATTTTGGAGCAGAGGGTGATGTAAAAATTACTTTTCTTTGGTGCCCAAGCAGGTCCCGGTATGACAGGCTTGAGTCTTGCTGTTTCCTGGGTCGCTTGTGAACATTCAATCCATTTACCGTTCTTCTGAGGGTAACAGTTCGGTTTAGATGGTTGAAACATGGATCCAATGATCCTAAACACACATCAAAACTGCTTATGGCATTAAAACGCAGGATAACACAAAGATTCTAGTATGACCTCCCCATGGCTCTGTAGCCAATCCCATTGAAAAAGTGTGGACTATGCTTAACAGTTCAATTTTTAAGAGGACACCAACCAATCTAGATGAACTACCAGTTCTGTCAAGAAGAGTGATAAAATATTCAGCCAAAATGATGCCATAAACTGGTTGATGGGTTGGCAACTTGGGTTACAGCTGACACAACATTGGCCTGGATTGTACACATACCTTTGACAATGGGTTGATCAAAAGAAATCCACATTTAAAGTTTTAATTGTTGCTTTTAAAACTCACTGCAGTTGTCTGTTAGAGTACTTCCAACCTGCATCGAGCCGGCTGGCCTCTTTTCCATTACAGCAAACAGTTGTGTACTATAAACACACTTCAAATATGTGCACACCACTGCGTCGAGACTGTCTTTGAAAATCCACTTTTAAAAAACCTGATGGCAGCTTATTTCTGTGCTGTGCGGAAAAATACATTTGTTGATGCAAATTAGGCCTTAGGATCCCCATAATGAGCAAAGCACAAGTGAGGAAAAAAGATCTGGCTGTGGTTGAGGGTCATCATGGAGGATTACTGAGTGTGGCAGGGCTAATAAGGCTGTGTTTATATTCTGTGCTTCGCTGTTTAAGTAGACCTGAATGACCCGGGATTAAAAAGGAGGCTTGATGTCAGATGAGCACAAACACTGATAAATACACATATACATAAATGAGAAGCTGGAACCAACGGTGTTTGGATAGCACTGGTCAAGATGTGCAGAGAGCCTGCATATCAGCAGGACCGCAACAGTGGTATTCATGTCTCCATCTGCAGACGGAGACATGAATACCACTGTCAGCTCATTAGTTATACCCATTTTTGAGTAAGAACAAAAGATATGCACAACTGAAAGTGAAAAATAATTAAAATGAAACTGCTTTAGAAAAAAACTAAGATTTTCTTTGAAAAACACATCAGATCTCTGTTAGAAAAAGATTCATGCTGGATGTTCAAACTGATATGAAACGGGTCTTAGGGTCTAACAATGGGTCTGAGGACAGTCAGGGTGCCATCGTGTATCCTGTCCAGGTCCAGGTCTGGACAGGTCTGGACATCCATCCATGGATATGCCTCCTCAGAACAACACTAACCCAGAACAACACTAACCCAGCACCAAACCAGTCATGCTGAACAATGCAGACAGCACAACACTCAACGCAGCTTCTCTAGAGTCTTTCATGTCTGTCACTTGAGCTAAGATTGAACCTGCTCTCATCTGTGAAAAGAACAGGTTGACCATTACAAACCTGCAGATTCCAGTGTTTTCTGGCAAATCGAGTCAAGCTCCACAGCGGTGGATAGGCCACCCTCATGAAGTTTGTTTCTAATGGTTTGGTCTGATAGATTAATGCCAGAGGTCCACTGGAGGTCACTTCCAGGGCTCTGGCAGTATTCGTCCTGTTCCTCCTTGCACAAACAGACACTGCCTGTCTGCTGGAATCTCCTCCATGATCTAGAGAGTGTGCCGGGAGACACAGCAAACCTTCTGCCAGTAGCACACATTGATGTGCCATCCTGGTGGAGTAGGACTGCTTTTCTAACCTAGGTAGGGTCAGGGTATCGCCTCATGCTACCAGTAGTAAGCTTGACCAAGGTCAAAAGCAAAACTTCTTAAAAGCAGTCAAAATAAATGAGCAGGGAAAAATGTCCGTGGCCTCTGTATGCAAAATCTTTCCTGTTTTAAGGGTCATCTCAATGTGGCCCTTTTGGTACCCCTGTTGTTACTTTCATTATCACCAAAAAAGCTGACTCTGATTGACAGCCCCCTCTATGCTGAGATGACCAGATCAATGCTCTCAAAGCTTGACTTACTCGATATTATACTCTGATTAAAAGTGTCCCTTTATTTTTTTGAGTAGTGTTTAATCTCTAAATTATTATGCAGAGATAAAGTGTCTGCGATAAAACGTTCTATTTATTGTCATCCATTATGTGAACAAGCATTCAAAAACAATATATTCACATACAGTGCCTTGAAAAGCAATTACGAATTCCCCTCAAATATCTAATTTTATGTAACACACCAACATAAAGTAGTACGTGCGTGAGAGGTGGAACTTTTCTTTTTTACATGATTTTTAAAGGTTTTCTTACAAATTGCTAAAATGTGGGGTATGCATTAATATTATGATAATCCAAACCAATATTTTAGAGAATAAGCATTTTCTTAAAACAGACAGTTCCAGTTTTGTTAATTTCGAACAAATGTCATTTTGCAACACTTTAAAAGACACATGAGAAATTCGCATTCAGATATGTATAATAAAATGAGCCTAATGCGATTGAGTCAAATCTTAAAGATAGACTTAAATTAAAATTTGTCCACATTGTGCCACTCTTCAATAACTGCCAGATTAGCAACGTTTTCATTCAATAGATGGAAAAGTGGAAATTTCACCTTTTTTCATTCGGAGTGTGAATGCTAATCTCTCCTGTGCATAGATTAGCATTCTGGCGTGATCCAACAAACACGGTCGTCAAAACCACTGACCGACATCCTGAAGAATGAAAACCGTCCTAGATCGTCCATCTCATGCATCTGTCAAACTAAGACATTATTTTAACCTGGTTGAACTCTGATAATACTGAGGAGTCAAACATGCCACCTGCATTCACTTGTGTTCACCATTTCTTCAGCAATCATAAAACAACAAAAAAAACCTTCTTCCTCTTCCGCTTCCAACATTTTCTTCTCCTCCTCCTCTTCCTTCATTAATTAAAAAACAGCCCTCTCTGCCATTGTGGTGTTGCTGTGTTGTCTGTCAGATTTCCACAACCTTAGTGCAGGTAATGCTGACCATCTAGGATTTCCGCAGCTGAGTTTCTTAGGAAATATTCCCAAAATAATATCTAATAAAGTTTTTTGCACATATATATCTATATCTATCTAGCTAGCTTTATATATATATATATATATATATATATATATATATATATATATATATATATATATATATATATATATATATATATATATATATATATATATATATATATATATACCTCTCAACTTTTGACGATTGTTGAGAGTGAGATTGTTGACGGGGGGGGGGGGGGGGGGGGGGGTGGGTGCTGTTGTTCGATTCAAGACGGTCACTCTTTTACACGGACTTTAATAACACATGCCGACTTACCATTTAAATCGCACACAACACGGACCGATATATATATATATATATATATATATATACACACTATGGAGAACGCATAGTAATGAGAACGCAGTAAATCTCTTGGGCTCTCTTTGGCAGTAAGACAGCAATTCTTAATGCTACACAGCCAGACAGGATACATAAAAAAGAAAAATATATATATAAATAGTCACACCCAAAACAAATTTTGCTCTTGTTGTTGCTGCTTCAAGAACAAGAACAAATTTCTCAGTTCTCGCAAAGTATTCAACAGGTTTAAAGGTGCATAGCCACATTATTTGACTTTTTTTTTTATTATTTATATGTCAGTAAAACTTTGGTTGCATACAAAGTTTTTATGAAAGATTATCACGTCCTGCAGGCATTTTAGTTATTATTTTGCCATTTTACGCTTTGTCTTTGCTAAATTTGTTGGTAAATAAAGCCTTTCGTGTTTATCTTTTCTAACAGAGAAAGTTAAAACCCTGCACATGTGCAGCAGGGGATAAAACAAGGAAGCGGCTAACGGCTATTAGCATCTCCCAGCAAAACAATGGAGAATGGTCCAAGATCCAGTGGAAAAAACACAAAAAAATATGATTCCAAGAGGGAAAAGACTGGAATGTCACTGGGAATACATTTAATTTAATTAATAAAGGTTGGTCTTCGATCACGGTGAGCTTCTGCTTTATTGTGAGGCACTGCAGAGGGTCAGGCCCGGTCCAGTATTATTTTCAATTGATTTAAAAATAAAGCAAACTGGCATTATGATAATTCTGCCGCTAGATGGCACCACATCTGTTCATATCTGGTCATCGCGCCCGGTGCTGGGGCTATTTTTATTCACAAAAAGGACCATAAAACATTATCAGGATGGAGGCTTCGTGTATATAACTTTATTTTATCACGACCAAACGGATTTTGGTATATACCTTTAACCTGACTTAAAACTTCTCCAAAATGAACTACATTTTATCCTAATGATTTTTCTGAGGTGTGCCTTCATGATGCTGTTTGTTTACTGATGTTCTCCAACAAACCACTGAGGCATTAAGATTTATGGTATTCTGGGATTAAGTCTCACAGGTGAACTTCATTTTGTTATTTCACAACTTCTGAAGGGAACTGGTAGCACTGGGTTAGGGTTAGGAGTCAGGGTAAAAGGAGATGAACACAAATACATGCAAATGCAGATTTTATTTGAAAGCTAAGTATTATTTTCCTTCTACCTGACAATCATGCATTGCTTTGGTTTCATTTATCACACACGTCCCCCTAAAATACTGTGAAGTTTGTGGTGGTAAAATGGCAAAATCTGAAAAAGTTCCAGGTGTAGGAATACCTTTGCAAGGATTTGTATAATGGTATCCCTTGATTTTATATCAAAGTCATTTAAAAAGTGTAATTTCTTAAAAGATGGGTTTACCACATAAAACCAGTGCAGCTCAATAATTAGTAAAAATATTAATGTTTGATTAGGTGAGAGTGGGATTATGACAGCTGAGGCAGGGAGACATTCATCAAAATGTTTTGTCATCAGAGAAGAATCACTGCCTCTTGTTAACACCTTATCCACTCATCCATCACACTGACATATTTGGGAGGAGGACAATTGCCACTGTGCTATAATGTTCCACAGTAACCTTGGGGGTCTCCTTCCTCTTCCTCTCTGCCCCACCTGACGGTAAAGAAACACCAGCCAACAGGCACCTGCACGTCCACCATGGCGCAGACGGAGAGATTGTTTAGACGTCTGATGAAAGCTGGTGATTTATGCGACAGTGTGGTCACAACATAAAGACGTGAGCACGCAGGGAAGCGTGAAAAAAATCCTAAGATCTAAACCAAGAGGCGAGTCCTGATTTTCTTAAACGGGGGGCGTGGAGAGAAACTCCACATCTGTCGCTTTTAATGGCACAGTTCCAAGTGGTCCCCACCCCCCTTTCTTCCTCCTGACGTCCTCCCTGTGGCTTTCCTCCTCCTCTTATTATCCCTGCTTCTTCCTGAGGGGACATATTCTCACAGTGTGACCAGAGGGAATCTTGATCTTGTCTGTCGTGACATCGTCCACTTTCACCGCAGAGATACCCGGCGGTTTTATGGGTCTGCTGGGAGCTGAGGGGGTTGGGGTGGGGGCTGAAACTTATGGGACTGAGTGCTTGTCAACTCGAGGGGAAGCCCCCGCGTCCACCGCTGTCCCCCGTCTATGCTGCCCTCTGTAGAGAAGATAAGATCTCAAATGGGTTCTTGGAAGTGGGTTTTACACACTCACGAGACACAAGGCATTATCCGTGTGCCCCCCTCCCTCTGTCCCTTGTGGGAAGTCTCTTATCTATGTGAAGAAGTCACTAAAGGAAATGCCAGCTTAACTGGAGGATCCTGCACAATGACTCTCATGTCGTCTCTTTAGGACCAGGGATTTGTCCAGTCAGTGCAGAGAATATGAGGCTTGTTACCATTAGGCAGAATGCCTTGTGGCGTTGTGGATGGTGGTCTACAACATCTGACCTTTGCACTCCCCCTGTGTACGGGATCGGGTTACAGACCTCACAGACATGGCATTGGAAACAACAGGAACAGGCTGAGCCGTGCAAGCCTGGAAAACGTGCTCACGCATCGATGGACCTTCTCTACTCCGGGCAGGAAACGCAAACTTGCAGATGTCGAACAGCTGCGAGGCATCAAGAGCTACAGCGTAGGGAATAAGTGATTATGAAATATAGTATTCAGCTCAAACTGTTGAGTTTTACATCTAATGGCTTGGGAGACTGGAGTCTGTTGTATAAATCACACTGAAATACAGCAAACCGAGTTTCTGAATGCATAGCCGCTGCACACAAAGTTTTACTGGGAAGGTTTTATATTTGTGCAAGAATGAAAAATACAACAGAAGAAGAAAATTGATACAGTTTTCTGCTGTGAACAATATATAAAAGAGACCACAAGATCACTTTGTAAAACATAGTACCTTACAAACGTGTTCTTATCTCTTGAACCCTTTTGACATTTTGTTGTCCAAGAGCCACAAACCTCTATGAACTTTATGATGCTTTTAGAAGGGGACTTCTAAAACCCTACTTTAGAAGGGTAATTCAAACCCCGACTGATATACTTATATCTATATTTAAAAGATTTAAAAAAATGTTTCTGATATGAAAGGACACAGAAGTATCAAAAAAATTATAAAACAACGTAAAAGGAGGATCTGTTTTGACAAGAAATGTTTATCTTTCCATATTTACATTTCACTAAAAAAAAAAACAGCACGTTGAGATTTATTTATTTCCTTCTCAATTATTAGTGGGAAATCATTAATAGCATTACAGCAATCTAACTTCAATCAAACAGCTATTTTCCTGTTTCCACAGGTATTTAGAAGAGGTATTTGGAGGTTGGAGGGTTTTGTTGCCATCACCCTAATCTTCAGCTTCTGCCACAGGTTCTTTATTTTAATCAAGTTAGGACTCTGTACGGGCCACTACAGAACTTTCTTTTTTACTTCCAGTCATTAGAAACATAATGGTTACATATTAAAATGTGACTTTAATCCTAAGTCCTGTATGGGTATGAACAATTCTGATGTTAACTGTATCAAACATGGAAGAACGCCGACCGTAACTCCAAATGTATCACTTTTGATACAAATATCTCTGAGGCCTCTAACTCTTCAACAAAGTCAGCACTTTTCTGAACATGCAGTTTACAACATGCAAATGAATATATTATACACACCCTATATAAAAATGCAGAAAACATGAGGAAAATGTATTTTAGTGTAACATATTAATTACGATACAAAGAACATTTGAAAGTCTGACGTTTTTTTTTAATTAACAATATATATATATTTGAATGTAAAGTTTCCTCACAATTACCTCTATTGGACTTTAAAGGACTAACCATTCAGGGCGATGTCATCACAACACTGAACCAACCCTACCCTAAAAACAGGGTAAACCTGGAAGAAAATCTGTCTGAGACTGCAGAAGACAT
Source organism: Fundulus heteroclitus (assembly GCF_011125445.2). Lineage (NCBI taxonomy): Eukaryota > Metazoa > Chordata > Actinopteri > Cyprinodontiformes > Fundulidae > Fundulus > Fundulus heteroclitus. The sequence continues at coordinate 9,619,182 of NC_046379.1, read as the reverse complement.
GCATCTGAGCCAGAGGTTCAACTTCCAGCAGGACAACGACCCCCCCCCCCCCCCCCCCCCAAACATAGGTACTATTAAACAATTTAGACCAAAGCATATTTCTGTGATAGAATGGACCAGTCAAAGTCCAATGGAAAATAGTTGGCCTAAACATCGCAGCTCACAGATGGTTTTCATCCAATCTGATATGCAAAACCTGGTAAACATGTATCATTTTCATTCTACTCGCAATTATGCACGACAAAGCTCCTACATCCCACTTTGATAGGACACATGAAGGTTTTCCAGCCTGTCGCCCTGCAGTCGGCTGCCAGGTCTTGAACTTGGCACATTTCTGCTTGCTGGCTGCCTTCTACCCCTTCTCCCACAACGGTGTGCTCCACCAGCAACATGGTCCTGCATTGCTCTGACAGCATAGAGAGGTCTTAGAGTTGCTTTTACTATCTCCCTTGGGAATTGGAGCTGCTTTCTGAGGTCAAACAGGATGGACCAGTCAAAGTTCAATTGAGAATCTCCGGCCTAAACGTTAAAGCTCATAGATTCTGTTCGTCCTATCTGATAGGCAAAGCTCTAGAAGTGCAAAGCTGGTAAACATGCATCCTTTTTCCTTGAACTCCCCAATTATGCAATATCTTGTGTTGGTTTGTCACAAAAAATCCTAATAAGAGCACTGAATTTGAGATTGCAACATCAAAAAATATGAAAAAGTTCAAGGAGCATGAACTCTTGCATGAGTGTACAAGAACCAGCAAATGCTATAGCCAAGCAAATGGTTTTGGCATTAAAATGTGAAAACTAAACAAGCCAAGCCATTGGAAAATCATAAAATAACCGGAAAATCTCAAATTATTAATTAATGAAAAGGTCATTCCAAACGACTCAATGATTGAAGCAAGGATATTAGGCAATTAGATTATTGCTTTGATCTGCTTCCAAGCCGTCAAATTTTGCGAACAGATTTTCTTTCGAGGACAGGATTCAGAGCAGAAGACGGGAAACATTGCACAATACACTAGGCAGTAATTTATCAATTGTCTTGAAAAAAAACAGAAGCTGTGTACAAAAACATGAGAACTTCAGCACACAGCTTGAAAAACACATTTTTATTTGTTTTAAAAAGTCAGGACAAAATAAAGAAAGTCTGCAACCCTATAGTTTTATTTTTTTTATCTTAATATATACAGCTTTAGTAACACGTGAAGAAAATATTTCATCTTTTTGTTCCTAACATTGATGTTTAAAGCTTCATAAATCCAGCAGCGGTAAAACTGTTTATCAGACTAGCAAACTAGTTTTAGAACATTTAAGAAATAATTACATATCTATGGTTAATAATTTGAGAAAGAAATAAATTTTTCCAACATTCCCAATATGTTGTTAAACAAACAAATAACTCTAAAGTAATCTAAAGTACAGGGGGAAAAATAAAAAGTTGTATACAGCTTTTTTTGTTCTAATTTTGAGGTTAGATAAGAGAGTTGGATGACAAATACTTTAACTGAGCGATAAGGTGTAGTGATCCTGGGGTGTCAGGTTTTGGGTTTCTATTGTGTTTGTGTTGTCATAATTTCTCTGATATTTATTATGTTCTATAGGTCTTGCCATATTACTTCATTCCTTTGTGATCAGTTTCTCTGTTTGTTCTTGTCTTCTGTTCTTTGCACATTTAGTATTATTGTGTGGTTCTGTGAGTAGAGTAGTTGTCTTACAATTGGACGCTCGTGGGTTTGATTCCAGCTTCCCCCGCCACATGTTGATTTGCCCCTGGGCAAGGCACTTTACCCCAAGTTGCCTACCTATCTGCGTATGGGTGTATGACTGTGTGGGTGAATTTGACTATGGTATAAAGCACTCAGTACGACTAGAAAAATATTATATAAATTTTGTCCGTTCACCATTCAATATTTATGTCACATCTCAATTTCCTCTTGGTTTTATAATTTGTTGTGTCTAAGTTCAGGTCTATTCATGTCAATAGGTCTCTCTTCTTCAGTCTCTTTGCGCTTCTTTTGTTCCAGACGCTTCACATGATCTCCTGATTAATTCCCTGCATTCAATGTCATTCTCCACTTGTCCCTCAGTACATACGCTCATTGATCCTCATTGTTACCCGCTGGATCCTTCCTGTTTCATATCCGCTTCCTCTATTTACTCTGGTCCTCTGTCTAGTCAGCTTGTTTTCTCTATTCCTCTTGTGCCACAACACTTGTAAGTTTTATCTTTTGTTTATTAAATACTTTTATTCATTATGCCGCTTCCAAACTCCTGTCAGCACTTTGGTTTTGCAAACAACCAACCAAACATGACATAAGGAGAATACATGTGTCATGTGTGCTGGATGGAATCTCAGAATTGAGCCAAAACAGAGAAAATCCTCAGTCTGCCTTCAAATTTAGTTGGTAAAGTATCACACTAGAAACTTACACAGCCATCTATTACTACTGCACTCTTTCTCATGATCTTGACACTTTGATCCTTATGCTCCATGTGATCTGCTTTATAGAGAGATTATATCTTCACATAAATTGGAGTTTGGACAAACCTCAGCTCTGGGAGAGTTGGCAATCGCTGCTACATCTAAAATTGAGGCCAATCTCTGTTCCCAGAAAGCAGCTGGGAAATGCTGGAGCAACCTGACTCATTCAGCAAGTAAAAAACAAGTGTCATGAGGTGCCAATGCAATAACTTTTGGCTTGATTTGCTGATTCTAGTCATTCTGGGTTGAGCTGGCCCAGAAGCCAGAAAAGGGAAATAAAGCCATAACATTATGCAAAAAATAAATCTTGGTAAATTAGAGGATTATATGTAATTATCATCAATATTTACCGGGTGAGAATTTTAAATGAAACAAGCTGCTGAAAAGAGATATTTGTTCAACTAACGCTTGCTCAATTTGGATATCAAAACTTTTATTTTTAATCTACTCTTTATTATATATTTTAGAAAATCGTCTATATAGAAGACTAGAAAAGCATTAGAATATCAATGTGTGCAGTATTACTATTGTGAAGGATTGCTTTGATCAGCCTTCGATTCGCTGAAATTTCAAGTGATATGCGTTCAACTCTGAATGCCAATAATCTATATGGTCATTTAGACGAATTTTGACTGACCTTAAAGCCGACACTAGATATAGATTTTAGTGGCAGGGATGCTGAAGCTCGCAGAGACTGATGGAGATGCGAAGCTAGCAGAAAAGAAAGAGAAGAGTGAGGAAATTGTGGGTTAATCACACTCATTAAAATCACAAAAATCTACAACAATAATTTTTTTTCAAAGGTTTCCTAATATCTTACTGCCCTAATGTGGCGTCTTTTAACACCTGAAGGAGCTCTATGGTCTCCCTTTGAAAGGAATGTCTAAAATTTTAAAGTCCTATAAAGGCTATAAATACAACTTCTGGGAAAACTGACATTCATAAAGTTTTATTGTATGAATGTTGAATGTATCCTCCATTTTAATTGGTAGAAATGTGGAAAAATAACCAATTCAGTGTGGAAAACAACACAATTAAATAAATAATTAACTAAACTACACAATCCCTTCAGAAATAAATTTAACTGAAACATTTTTGGAGCTTATGCCTTGCTATTTTCAGTTAATTAGCGTGTCTAGAAACTTCAAAAGAGGACTTCATGATTTCTTGTTTCTCTGGTGTATTCGACCTGACCCAGACACTTGTTTTAACTGTTTCTCTTGTTTCCTTTCCTTGTCCAGCCATTGACTCCAAGGCAGGACAAGTAACCATACTTATCTCACCACCACACACAGCAAGGATGATGGCAACAAAAGAAGAAAAAACTTTATCTGTGTTTACTATGTGCTCTGGTTTAACAAAGGTGAGACTAACATTTTTAAATGCTCCATGTGGGTTTAGGGTGAAACAAAGGATTATTATGTAGAGAAGCACCTCATGCTCACTGTTAAGTACAGTGGAGGATCTATGATGGTGTGAGACTGTTTCTCTTCTAAGGGCACCTTGTTGCACATGGCATCATCAACCGTTTGAAATCTCAGGAAGTAAAAATCTGGCAGCTTCAACTAGAAAACTAAAGAAATCTCTATATTCTAGATAATATAGACTTGATGACAACAACCCATTTTCAGATTTAGAAATGTAAATACATTTACTAAGTGTTTGGGAGCAAAGCCTTTCAAACTGTTATCATTTGGGTCACACTGTTTTGTTATCCTTCCACGACCTTCTCACAATACTTTGATGGAATCGGTTTAACTTATTTAGAGGTTTGCAGGCTGTCATGCTCACAAACTCATTGACTTTGTTGTCCTTCAACTACTTTGTAGTTAATTTAGCAACATGCTTTGGATCACTGTCTGTCTTCAGCTTCCTGTCTGATTTATTGAAATACTTCTTTCACATTTCCACATAACGTTCTTTTCTCATGATGCCATGTATGTTGTAAAGCGCATCAGACCACACGACAGGAAGCAGCCGCCCTTGTACTTGACAGTTGGATGGGTGTTCTGCGGTTTGCAAACTTCTCCTCCAAATATGTTAAATCTAGTTTAATCAGAACTAAAGACATGATTCTATAAGTTAAGGTCTTTGGGCCTTGGTACATTGGCAAACTGTGACCTAGATTTATTTTTAAGTAATGGCTTCTTCTGCTCCGAGTGGCCTTTCAGCTCACTGTAAATAATGACTCACTTAAGCCAGCAACTTTTAACAAAGGTTTTATTTTTATTTTGAGACACACATTTTTTCATCACATCATGTTTATCTCTGAGATAAAGAGCCTGTGTTGTTCTTGAATGGCACAATGCCTAGAAATTATCACCTTGTTTATACTAGCTAATTGTTTGAGCAGATGAAGTAGCAATTTTTGAGCTTCTGGAAATAGTAGCCAATGATGAACCAGACTTGTAGAGGTCCATAATCCTCTGCTTGAGTTCAGGCTGTTTTCTCTTGGAGTTTCCATGATGTCAAATAAAGGAGGAGTGTGCTTGGGGTGTTGTTTTAAAATACATCCACAGGTTTGTCACTATGATGTCATTTGTTGTGAATTTCTTATTTCAAAGCTTGCAAAGCTGTCACGCCATCGTCTGGGCTTTCACAAATTGTTTCAAGGCATGTTGTGAGAAAGTAATACTTTCTCTCTTTATTCTGGTATTCACCTAATAAAGATCACACAGTCAATCTAGCTGGTCTGAAACAGGAAAAGTTTTGTTTGATTTAATGTCAGACAGTGAACAAATCTTATGTGCACAGCTGAATATCAACTTAAATCATTCATGTGTCAGAGAAAATGAAAGCAGTTGTGCATTAACATGAAAGCGACTGGCCAATCTTTTAAAGGTCTGCCTGTGTAATGATTCCCAAATTCCCATTTGAGAAGTTCTGCATCTGTTTGAACACAGTGAATTATAAGTGTACACCAAGCCACATCAAAACCCCAAAACGGATGTACAAGATAAGCCTTTTTTTTTCTTCCTCTGATTAGTCAGTGCATCTGGGAGAAGTCCTGGCTCTAAAATTCGCAGATTAACCAGAGGGGGGCGCTCTAGTAGTTTTTTTTCTCCATTCTTGTAAATTATCCTTTGTTGTTTTTATGCATAATTACACGTTTTGTATTTTTTTTTAATAATCCTACTCAATTGCACATTTATTTAATTTGACCATGCTATTTATGTTACAAATATGCCCTTAGTGTAAAGTCTCTTGTTCTTTGCTTTTATATTTTCTTTCATTATTTTTTGGTTTCTTTTTCCACTGTCACGCTCATTATTTCCCCATAGTTGGACAACAAAGGTTTCCTTATCTTACCTTCTTTTACATTCATATATATCTACATGCTTCCATTTGCCTTTCACTTTGCTGCTGGTACACCTGAATTTCCCAGCTGAGGGACAATAAAGTTTGTTTCTATTCTATTCAGTAAGGCGTAATAGAGTGGCTTTATGATATAGCATTAATGTTGCAGTTCCATTGTAGAGGTGAAATAGACACTGTACATCGTTAATCGTTAAACTTCAGTTTCTGATGCGGTTAGAAAAAAATACTCATCTTCAAAATACAAAGTTACAGTCTAAGCAGCAATACTGAGTTTTGTTTTATACAGTTAGTAAAATGAAAAGAGCTCAGCGGAAAAAGTGCAATGCCAAAAGTAAATAAATAAATATAAGAAAAATAAGTTCCCCATATGCAGCATGTTGTCAGCAACCTTTTTAAACAATTGAAACTTCTGTTGCCTTTTTAGAGCCGCAAGTTTTGCCACGACAGGAAAGGTGAGGTGATTGAAATATAAGAAATGTAAAACTTTTTTTCTCTTCACAATACTTAAGGAAGTTTGAGATTAAAGGAAACTGTTTTGCAGAGTAAATGGATGCACAGCTTTACAGAAAATAATATTTCCTCAGCTGTTATGAGGGTGGAGAGATCACATTTAGTGTTTGTCTGGACATGAACTGGAGGGTCCTGAACGTGCCAGAGACAAAGCAGAAGCTTTAAGGAGATGGTACTTTCACTGTTGCAGCTTCTACAGTGTTTAATGACCTACCTCTGCATCTTAGACAGGCTTAATTTCTGTCATTTATAAAATCTAGTTCTCCTTTAATGCATTGTAGTTTCTAAAATGTTTTTTTTTTACTATTGTTGCTAGTTCATGTTATTTGTGTGTTTTTGTGCCAAAGTGTTCATTTATCTTTATTTAGCTTTTGTTTCAGTAGGGTTGTTTAAAATACTTTATTAATCAATTTAGATTAAAGTAATCTGAAGAAAAGGAAAGCTTGACGTATTTTAGTCAAAGCATGACACTGAAATTACCAAAAAAAATCTTTTGATGAATGTTAAAGAATATTTCATGCAGGAAAGTCTATCTTGCTGAACCAGTTAAATTTGACAAAAATAACAACAAAAACAGAGATAATTGTCGGCGACAAAAGTCATTTAAGGTCTTTAAGAACTGACTGAAATCTTTGTTACTGATACTGCGTTTAATTTGGTCCAGACAACAGCGAAGGGAACGATTTCAAAACAAGCACGACCTTGTCGGAAAAACCAGAAAAAACATTTATTCTTTTAATATGCAAGTTAAAGAGGATTCACACTGAAACCATTCAGTTGTGGTCTAGCTAAATTGGAACAGCAATGCTTTGGTCTGAAATCCTTATTAATTTACCCTCACATTTCCTCCTTTTAACCCAGTTCTGAGGTGCGTCTGATAACATTTCATTTTGGTGCTGTCTCTTTAAATCTAAAGGAGGCATTTCAACCTAACTTCAGAGAAATAAATATGGCACATTCGGTAATCTGGAATTTCATGATCTTGTTTAGCTGCTCTGCAGCAAATACTGTGACGTAATTGCTAAAAACAAAACAAACAAACAAAAAACATCATAGAAAACAGAAAAATTAAAGGCTTGAAAATATGGCCTTAATAAACGACATAAAGATATCTACACAGCTCCTGGACAGACTACTTTGACATTTGTCTGTGTAATTAAAGACTCCAAGTACACAACAAAATGTATTTCTGGGCTAAAAAAGTGGATGTCCCCTTTAAAAGAAAGAAAAACAATGTCCTAAATTATTCAGGTCTACTGTTTTCTATTTTCTTGGCCCAGAAATCTTTTAGGTGTATTCTTAGCAACAACATCAGAATATGGGTCACTCTTTCTCAAACAAGTCTGGCTGTTTTTAAACAATTTTAATGCATTGGACGGACCAGGTCAGCCTTCCAATAAGTGACTGAATGTTTGTCACCCTCGTTGACTATGAAAACCATCAATAAATCAAGCATTCAAATTTTGTTCATGAAGCATGGTACTTTCTAAACATTTATAGAGCTTTACCGAGCATAAAAACAGAAAGGAACACTAGAAACGTGCACATTGAAATTATTAAATCAATAAAAGCGATAAACAAAACCAATAATTATCTATAATTTATATCTCAATCTAGGTACCATCAGAGGAGCCTTTAGGCTACTTTTTATTATAGGTTAGCAAAGGACAAATACTTGTGACTCTGCATGGACAAGCAGGTATAGATGATGGATAAATTAATATTTATTGTACTTTTGTAGCCCTTATAAAAAAAGTAGTTATTTTGCACTTGTGTTTTACAGTCCACATTGCATAAAACACAATACTCTATGCATCTTCTTTTGACCATTTCTATCAAAGTGAAGATTCGATGGAATAAAACGGAATCAAAACAAGCCACCTGGTTAGAACCTTATCTGCATTAAATAATATTTGTAACTTGTCAACCAGGCACCTTTTTCAGACTATTTTCTGTTTTATAAAAGCTCTGAGTGAACATCGATTCTCTGTGATCCCTTCTCCATTGACCCCCGTGGCAGTGGCACAAACGGTGACCTTGCACCTACACAACGAGATGAGATCGGAGGTCAGATCTTGACATTTTGAGGAGGTGTGTGCCATTATGCATGATGATGAAGGATTCAGAGGATCAGAGGATCAATATGTTTCTGGTTGACCGCAGGCTCATCTGAAACTTCTGCTGCAAACGTTCTTTTCTCTCTCTCTAGGTTTTGCCTGTCAAGCAAGAAACGGTGAGGCCTTATTTGATAAATGTGATTTTACATCTGGGAAATTTGGAATTATAAAAAATAAATAGATTTTGGGAGAGAGATCTACATGTATAAAAGCATCTCATCTCCACAACTCCTACATGTCAAATCATCATCACTTTTAGCTCCATTAATCTTTCTTTTCAAAGTGGACCAGGCTTTACCAGCTTACATGGAGAGCTGCCCAGAACTCCATCAAAAAAATCATTAGACGTCCCACCTTTCTTCTTCTCTATCTTCCTTTTTTATTTTAACGCACGGTCTGCACTGGCAACAATCTTGTTATCAACAAAGAAAATAACTGATTACATTTTAATTGTGAGCATAATTCTAGAAAGTCTCTTGTCACAGTTTAGTTACATTTTATTTGAAGAGGAAAAAAAGCACAACAGAACCTCTTTAGAGCCTGTTGTTCCATTTATTGCAGCAAAACGCCGTTGTGAGCTGCACGGCCATTAAAACTGTCTCTATAAAATGTATTGCAACAGTAAAATAAGAGTCAAGCTTAGAGACGTAAATCAGTTTTTACGTCTCCTGGATGATTTCCAGCTCCACCTAAACTCCATCCAGCCGCCTCAGAGCAACACTTCCACCTTTTGAACCATGTGAACAACAGTTCTGGCACGAAGCTTTGAAATTCAAACAGCCTAAATTGTTGTAGTTGAGGTCATGGTTATGTGTTTGAAAAGAGAAAGTCAGAATGGATGCAAGGGGGACTCCCTCTAAACACAAAACAACCACTGTAAAACATAGTGGTTGCTGCATTATGGTGTGGGGACACATTTCTTCAGCAAGAAAAGAGAAGCTGATCAGCTTTAGATTTAGATAGATTAAATCAAATACATTACAATCTTGGGAGAAAGCCAGTTGAAATAAACCTGAGGTAAGGAGCAGGTTCACCCTCCAGCAAAACCTTAAATATTCAACAATGGATGGTTTAGATTAAAGCACATTCATGTGTTTAAACGTCCAGACCTAAATTCAACTGAGAATATGTTACAAGATGTGAAAATATATGTTCAGAGACAGCTTTGGTGCAAACTGACTGCGCTTGACTAATTTTGTAAAAAACAAACAACAACAAAAAAAAAACAAGACAAAACATGAAATTGGATCTCTAGATCTACAAAAGCACATTGAAAAAGACATTCAGCTGTAATTGCATGAAAGGTGATTTTACTCAGGGGGCTCAGTACTATTTTATGCCACGCTTTTCAGATTTGTAAGAATGTTGAAACCATGTAAGACTTTTCCTTCAGCTTCATAACACTGCATTACTTTGAATTAGTATAGAACTTAAAATGCCATAAAAATATTATTGGTTTTAATGCGACTAAATGTGCAGAAGTCCCAGTGATATTTAACAAAGCACAATAAGAGTATAAGTAACGAAAGTTACCCTGAAAAAATAAATGAAATAAGATTTCTTAGAGCATCTGCAGTAATACTTCTTGTAAGACCTCCAAACTTTTGCAGGTAGGGAAAAATCCTGATAACAGATTAGACCCTCCATAAAAATAAATAAATAAATAAAATAACACAGACACACACTGTATCAACACCTTTAATTTAGTTTTCAAACAAGCACCAGGCTTGTGAAACTTTAATTAAAAATCAGAAGCTTTAATTGACAAATAAAAAATTATATTCCTACACGAGGGGAGGGAAAGCACTCTTTTTTTTCTCATTTGAGAAACACAAAGGTTGTAGTATAGTGTCAAACCCATAAAGCATAATTAAAGGATTCAACTAAACATTATCTAAGTCATAATTCAGTGACGAGGATGCTTCTGTTCTAAGGTAAAGGACAACATTTTGATCTTGGAACATGTTTTTACCGATACCTTCACGCAGCATCTGAAAGGAAATGTCCGCGGTCCGATGAGCCGACGCATTAACATACGGACATCGGTTCAGGTGCAGGAGAGAGTGGGTAAAATAAAACGCATCTGAACATTAGTCACAATCCACCGTCCTCTCTGCATGCAGACTGTGCTCCTCAGGCCCCTAGCGCTCCGGCACTAATTCATCATCATGACCACAGAGAGGAGGACGCTGCAGGATGATGAGGGAATTAAACATGCTTCCTCAGGTGAATATTAATGTCTTCCAAAGATCATCTGGCAAAATCTAGAATTTAGCCACTCTGATAAAAGGAGCATTAGATACGTTGTACCATGAAATTAATGTTACATAAGCTATAGCTGTTTAATAAAACAGAGCGATGTCAACACCCTATGAAATTTTACAGTTTCCACAAACTTTGATGTATTTTTGTGATACATTTTATTTTGATTTTAATGTGACGGATCCACACACAGAAGATCAGTATTGGAATGACATTTAATCATTGTCATTTGCAACATATTCAGGTGCACTCCACCAACGGTGCCCAGGTAAGAAGGAAAGAAATGCAAAAGTACAGTTCCAAAAGTCAAAGGGATTTTACCACACTGCACAGTCCCAGAGACCCTGACATGCACACACAGCCTGAATAAACACGGCTAAAATGAAAGTATATGCAGGGGAACACTGCAGCAGGAGTAGGGATTGCTTCCAAAAAAAATTCAGTTCTCAGTATCAAATTATTTCCCACACAGTATTAAGTTATTGCACAGTGTTACGTTATTGCACATGTTCATATAAACAATAACTGAACTGTAGAGTTCAGTGTGGCAATGGCTAACAGATGAATACTGTTATCCTGTCTTGCTGTCTTGTGCTTTATTGGGCCTGTAACTCCTACCTGATGGGAGAAGATCTAACAGTTTTTGGCCCGGATGGTAGCATCCATCCAGGTGATGCTCAATGCCTTCCAGAGGCATTGTGAGGTTCAAATATTCTCCAGGGCAAAGGAGCCCAGGAGGGGCCAACACAGGGAGAGCTGCCTCCCCTATCCCTGGGAAGAGCAACAGCCACAACGCCAAAGCCCCCGGGAGCCGCAGGGACGAGCCTGTAGGCTCCGCCCACAGTTAGCTATGCCGGAGCGGTTCCAGCCATGGGCCCAGAGACACGATGCCCAGGGGTGCCACGCCCCCCTGCGGGTCCTCTACCAGAGGCCTGTGAGCTTGAGGGTTCTTACCCAGGTCTCTAGCTGTTCCTAAGATTGAGCTCTTCTGGACTGAGATGTCTGATGTATCTCCAGGTATCTGTTGGAGCCACTTCTCCAGAGTGGGGGTTACTGTCCCGAGTGCTCGGGGGCACCACTGTTGTCTCCACCTTCCAGGCTCTTTTTAGTTCTTCCCTGAGCTCTTGGTATTTCTGCACTTTCTCGTGCTATTAATTCCTGATGTTTCCATCCCTCTGAATGGCCACACCGATGGCAACGGCTGTCCTCTGCTGCTTATCAATGATCACAATGTCCGGTTGCTTGGCCATTACCATTTTGTCTGTTTGTATCTAAAACTCCCACAGGATCTTAGCTCTGTCATTCTCCGCCACCCTGGGAGGTGGATCCTATTCTTGACCTGGCGGTCTCCAGTTGTTATTCTGAACAGATGCTTATGTACACAATACCAGCCACTAGGTAATGGCGTTCCATGTATTCCTTCCCTGCTAGTATCATATGCCCTACTGTAAGATGCTGCATGGTTTGTTGGGTTTCTTTGCATAGCCTACGCCTGGTGTCTTGCCTGGTATGGTAGATCTGGGCCTTGCTCTAGCGCTCAAGGCCTGCTCCTGCACTGCAAAGATCAGTGCTTCAGTGCTGTCCTTCAGTCAGGCCCTCTCTACCCATTGAGCTGACAAGGATCCACGCGTGTGGCATTGAATCATAGGCTTTCTTGTAATCAATCCATGCAGTGCACGTTTGTTTGTCTGCTTTTGTAGTCTAGGGTGACTGTTCTGTCAACCAGCAGCTGGTGTTTGGCTCCTCTGTGGTTTTTACCTATGCCTTCCTGGGCTTCATTCATGTATTGATCATGTATCTTAGCCGCTATGATGCCTGACAGTAGCTTCCACTTTGTGGAGAGACAGGTTATTGGCCGATAGTTGGTAGGGGCCATCCCCTTCTGGGGGTCATCCATTATCAGGACCGTTCTGACCTCTGTCAGCCATTCAGGGTCGGCCCCATTCGTCAGTAGTTGGTTCATTTGTGCCACTAGGTGTTTATGAAGAGAAGTCAGTTTTTTCAGCCAGTAGGTGTGGATTATGTCCGGGCCTGGGGCTTTCCAATTCTGCCATTTGGGTGCTGTCCAGTTCTTCAATGGACTTCATTCAGGGAGATTATTGTGGTCTGTTCTTATATACCACAATAATCAATAATCAATAATATATATATATATATATATATATATATATATATATATATATATATATATATATATATATATATATATATATAAAACCAATTCCTGTTTTAAACTTTACCACTATGCACCACTATCTATCTGTCTATCCCATAAAGTACCAACAATACAATAACGTTTGTGGCTGCTACATGGAAAAACGTGATACATTTCATGGGGTATAAACACGATGGCAAGGCATAGTGGCGTTTTAACCCTCTGTTAGCAGGTTACATTGATTTGGTTTAATGATTACAATATATATATATATATATATATGCAAAAGAGAGATACATTAGAAGCCTCTTATTGATGGAAACACTGACTGTCACAGACACTTGGATTGATGTATAGATTGTATTAAACAGCAAGGTTAAAAAAAAGTGCACTCTCCTCCTCAAGCCATATGTCAAAGAAATACCATGGCGTGACAGTTTCCTATTTAGAAACATTATGTTTGGGTCTGCTTCACTGTGATTGGATGGATACGGAGAGAATAACCTTCAGTGTGGTGGACAGAGGCTTGCTAATAAAAATTTCATGTGCAAACATGCTTTGGGTAGAACGTGTCCCGCATGGAGCATTAAAGGAAAAATACCAGCTCGCAACCACGTCAGAGTGGTGACAGAAGGCAGGGCTCTGAGCTCCAGATTTTAGTCTGTACTGTAAATACAACACTTAGCTAAAATCCCACGCAAGTAGGCAGAAAAACACACAGAAGCAAGTGGATTAGCTTTTCTGTTTTTAAAAATGCAGTAAAATAACTTTATATTTTAACGATCTGCTGTCAGCGCTTGCCCACTTTCTGCATGAAGTTTGCATGTTCTCCCTGTGCGTGCATGGGTTCTCTCCGGGTACCCCGACTTCCTCCCACAGTCCAAAAACATGACTGTTAGGTTAATTGGCCTCTCTATTCTCCTTAGTTGTGAGTGTGTGCGTGAATTTGTCCTGTTTGTCTCTGTGTTGCCCTGCGATAGACTGGCAAGCTGTCCAGGGTGTACCCCGCCTCTCGTCCGTTGACAGCTGGAGATAGGCACCAGCATCACTTGCGACCCCACAAGGGATAAATGGATAAGCTAAATGCAAGTTGATTTTTATACATAAAATTATAAATAAAGGCTCACTAATAATGTTAATTTATTGAACAGAAACGATTCACAACAATCCTTCAATGAACCAACAAGGACAACCAACACTAGATTGTTGCACACTATCCAGCAGACCGTAAACGTAACGTGTGCATTTCCAGCATTTCCGAGCTTGGGACCAGAGGATTGCGCACTGCAATTTCAGAGTTTCATTTTTTTAAGCAAACGTTGGTGGGCCGGCCAATATCAGGGCACCTTGAGAGAATTTAGCCTTCTGAGCTTGTCACGTTTCTAGCAGACTTAGATATATAGAAACAAATGTTTGTAAAAGAATTTCATTGGTAAGGGAATCTGTCTTTTTTACAATATTGTGCTATAAAATACGATCAGGTCCCACTGATTTTAGTGAACATAGAGCTCCACAGCGACATCTGGTAGGGCCTGGCCCCACTGGCCCCAAACGCAGAGACCCACAGACAGTCAGGCAGTCTTGTAGACTACTCAGAGGTCCTGTTACAGGGCCGATCAGGTAGTGACACAGCGTAGTGTACGAATACCCATTAATCGGTGTGGCACATAGAATCGATCAGTAAACACAACAAGTTATTATACATAAGGTGTGCTGCATTATAAGCCGCTCTGTCCATTTTTGAGAACATTTAAGGATTTTAATTGCATCTTATAGTCCAAAAAATGCGGTACACCAGTCTCTCCTGCCGCAAAACAACCATCCAACATGAACCGACCACCACCATGCTTCATAGTTAGGGGAGTGTTCTGTGGTGTGCAAGCTTTCCCCTTTTTTCCTTTGAATGCAACAGTGATACAACTTCAATTTTAGTTACATCAGACTACAGAAAGTCTCCAGAAACAGTGTCGTTTGTCCTCAAGTGCATTCAAGTGTATTCACAAACTTTATACTGGCTTTTTATGTCGCTGTGGGAGTAAAGGCTTCTTCCTGTCTGTGGGGCATTCAGCCCAGGATCATGCAGGACTTGTTTCACTGTGGATAATAATCAGCTTCAGCAGGATCCGCACTAGGTCTTTTCTTTGTGGTTCTTGGATTGATATTCAGACACAGAGACACTGAACTCATTTCCTTCCTGAACTGTATGACGGCTGGACATTCCCACAATTTTTGTGTGCATGTAAGTATTTGATTTCAGCTGTATGTCAAAGTTTGTTTTTGATAACTTTTATTTTGATAATTCAAAAAAAAATATCTTAAAGGTAATCTTTTTATTCAGTGGAAAGTTTTATGCTCCCAAAAGCCAATAAACTGAAAGGTTAACTCTCTAATCAGTTAAATATATACTATGAACATTCAGTTTCCTATTCTTAACATTTTCCCTCATTATTAGTTGATTGCAGAGCAGAATTAGCAGCAGTATTTTTGCCTAATTAAATCATCAGTTAGATCTTAGTGTGACTAATATTACAATTAATTCTCGTTCACAACGATTACCAGATCCTCTTTGGGTTTATCTTATAAACGCTCATTTTATAATTAAAATACTCAAATCGTAATTCTGAAAAATGCAAAGCAATACCTTTCTGTTTTTATTTGTGGTAAATTGACCTCCCTACTAAAATAATACATTTTCTAGATAGCTTTTTGAAAGGTTTGTAAAACTGATTGGTTTATAGATATGAATATAGTTCAGGGGGTTCATCAAACTGCAGTTTGATGAGAAAAGTCTAGTTTATTGACCTTATCCCACATTTGCTGCCCAAACAAGTGATCATTTGAGTTATACATGTGTTCTCATATGACTGTTTACTCCAACTGTATCCATGTTCCTTTTCTCTCTTAAAAGGTGTACAATACCACAAATGCTTTATAAAGCTTTCAGATATGACCTTTGCTAGCTGAAGTTCTAAGCAAACCACATTTTTTTTATCTCCAAAAGACACGCCCTCCACCTGCGAAAGAGCCCTTCCTCTCCCTAAACTCCACAGCCCAGGTTATCTTTAGTGCACATTGAATATTTATACAGCCAGTGACTGGGGAGTCAGTCACGGACGTCTAAGGTGACTTGCTGAGCCGCAGAGAGGGGTACGTGTGTTTTGGGCTTCGGCCAGCGATGATTTCCCACTGGACGTATTGTCTCCACGGCGTGTCTTTTCATTCCATCAAGGCAAAGGATTATGTTGTCGGTTACAAAATCTATAACAAGTGAAGAGGAGGAGAGTCAGAGAGCTGTTGCCGTAATACTACTGGTGTTATATAAATGTCCAAAAATATTCCCAGCATACATCCCTCAGCATCAAAATGTAGATCGAATGTCTAAAAATAGAAACCACATTCTATGCACACTCCGTCCGTACATGCTGCAAGGAATATTCGCTGCTGTAGAGCAAAAGAAAAAAAAAAAATCCTAGCTGCACTACGGCTAAAATAAAGAGAAGGAAGCGCTTAAGGAACGGCGGAATAGCATGGATAAAGTTTTACATATATGTATAAATCAGATAGAAAAAGAAAGACAAGCTCAAAGATTGGCAACACTCGTCAAGATGCTTTTCTTTTTTTTCCCCCCAAATAGAGATTATAGCTTCAAGCATTATAATGACATGATTGCTTGACGAACAATGCTTTGAAAAGACTTTTTCACATAATGTTATGCTAAAAGCTATCAAATTCAATATATTGTAATGGGATCTTATGTGACACACAACCACTAAGAAGTGCACAATAACAAATTTGAAGGGGAAAATGATTTTCCAAGCATTTTACAGTAAGAAATCAGTGTTTGGCGTGTATTTGTACACAACATCCACTGAGTGAGGACTTTGTACAGCTACCGTTTTCTGTAATCAGAGCTGCAGATTTTTTTATGACTGACATTTGTTATTTACAAAGAAGAATGGTTGAAAGGTCAGTCAGATTGACGGCACTGGATTTTATATAGGGGTATTAGAGTAAAAAGGAACTTAATGTTTGGGTGCATGCAGGAAAATCTTTCAAAAACGGAATTGAATTTTTTTCAATTTTTTTTCCAAAATGACATATTCCTTTGCTTCCACAATTATGCGCTGGATTAATTTCATATGTAAAAATCTTAGAAAATACATCAAACATTTCCTTGTAATGCAACAAATTGTGAACACTTTACAAAATGTTAAATCTTAACCAGTCAGAACACCTTTTTTCACATCTTATGCTTGAAAGTGTGAGAACGTGGGCCTGTGTTGAAAGCCTTTTACTCTCTGAGCTGAATTCTTCACCATGCATTTCAAGCCTAACTTTTTTAGAACTTGCTCTGTATGAACTGTCCACAACTGTGACAAAACTAGGCAAATGAAGAAAACATAGTTTTTGTTATTGGACTGTAGCCGCGCATACTTGTAAAAAAAAAGAGTGGCCAATGATAAACTCACCAGAGGCATGGGAGAAAGTTTCTGGGCATTGGCGTCTCATTGTTGCAGCCACAAAGCTGTGCCTGAACTGAATGTTTGAGATAAGTGCTTTGGAGCACAAAACAAACTGAAACAAAAGAACGTGAGGTGGAAATTGGTTTAGTAAGTAAGATGGGGGGGAGGAGGAGGAGGAGGAAGTGCGTCTGACGTCCAAGGGCATCATAAACCCCGGCATGCCTCTGCACAACAAAGCCAACAGGGGCACAAATTCTCCACGCGCCGGGAATCAATTTCACACAGAGAGGGGAGGACTTGGAAAGAGGCGTATCGGAGAAACACTGAAATTCTGCATCTTGTGTTATTGGATTTGGAGCACTGCAAGCTGGGGGATCCAGTCAAGAGGAGCTTTTCCCGAGCCTGGCACAAGAAAACCTGTGGCCAGCTGAGGAAAAGAGATTGCTCTGGCGGTTACCTTAGAATAAAATTCATAATAGGTGCTTAAAAATTGGGTAGAAATAACTTTGTATGGCACGCAGAAAAGTGAACAAACTTCATAATCTCATTACTTAACTTTGAACAAAACATTTCTAACATGGAGGGCCACTTATTGAGTGAAGACAGGAACGGCCAAGTTTAAACTTTTATATAAGAATAATCTATTAATATTTTCTGCATTTCATATAGAAATTCATCTTCATCATCCTAAATATCTGTCAATGTATGTTGCAAAAAATGTTTTATCCATTTAAATCGAATGGATTTAGGTAACATTAGACTTATTATATATTATTTAAGTTGCTTCTTTTTATTTTCAATGGCTTTTCTTGTTCTATCAAAGGCTCTAGCCAATAATTTCCCTCTTTTTACAATGCACAGCAAATAAATATAAAAAGGATGGACAAGTGGAGGAGAATAAAAAGAGTAATTTAATTGATCAGTTATTGAGCAGCAGATCTTTCTAGAACACTCGTATGTGTTAAAATATGCAATTAGTCCTTAGATAAAGGAAATATCTTGTATCCTTAAACAAGTTCGGTGGTTGATGGGAAAGTTATCCCAACAATGAAGCCACAAGCAAGAAATTATTAAAAAAGCCCTTTGAGAAAGTGTTATTGTTATAATTTTTTAAAGCAAGTTACAGCGGTATTTCTTCTTAACTTATATGTTATATGAAGAGCAGGACATGGCAAACAAAACAGCACCTGAAGCTCACATGAGGCAACACCCCCAGTCTCTCTGCCTCACACTGAACTGCTACCCTAGAAATATGGAGAGCTAGGAACCTAAAATCACAAGGTGCTAAACTTAAATCCCCAGAATAATATCAAACATTATTATTGCTGCAAGGATCAAAATAAAAGTTTTGCTCATTTGCATTGCATCCTAATTTTGTATAGGGGTTTGTGAGTTTGACTCAAGATGAAGCACTAAAGGGGCAGATCAGGCAAAACTTTTTAAAAGTTCACTGGAAAATAATGTATGTAGTCTTATGTGTTGTGTTTTGTAGGGTGAGAGTTGGACCCAAACACAGACATTAAATTGGAATAAACATGTTGAAAATGTAAATTAAGTTGTTTAAGTTGCAGAAGTACAATTGCTTTACTTCAGTCATTTGCATGTTTTATTGTAAGATTATGTTTATTGTGACTGTTGTAATTGACTCTCTGTATGCTGTTAGTCTTGGCCAAGTCTCTCTTGTAAAATAATGCTTTTCTATCTCAATGTAACAAACCTGGTTAAATAAAGGTTATTATTATTATTATTATTATTATTATTATTATTATTATTATTATTATTATTATTATTATTATTATTATTATTATTACTGCCATTATTATAAATTAGGAAAACAGCAATACTGAATGAGGAGAACAGGCAGCACAGGAAACAGGAAGGAACAACGAAACTCTGTGAACTGGGGGAAGGGTGGCGAATGACATCGGATGCATGAACTAATCAGCTGCAGAGAAGAGAAAGACAAGGAAACAAAGGGAAGGTGATTAATTAACACAAATGAAGTTGATATAGACACAAAGAAAAAGACTGACACTGGTCTTTTTCACTAAAAGAAACTGATCTCAATACACAAAGAGCAGAACAAGAACAGAACACAAGAATAAACTAAGACCAAAAGAACAAATGCTGGTGAAGATTCTAAGTCATCCAGGTCATGGTCATTCCAAAAAAGTAAAAATAAATAAATAAATAAATAAATAAATAAATTGACTTTTTTTCCAAAGTTTGAAGACATTTCACCCCCCATCCAGAAAGCTTTCTTAATTCAAAATGTCTGAAGTCTGGGGTGGACCAAAACAGGTCCACCCCTTAGTAATTGGGAGTCATTAGGGTCGTTATTGGCTTGCAAATTAAACAGAAACTGTTCCACGCCTCTGCAACCGCCATACAGGTGATCAAAATATCGCTCTTGTAATCCAGGCCAATGACAACCCTAACGACTCCCCATTGCAGAGGCGTGGACCAGATTCGGTTTGATTTGCAGGCCAACAACGACCTTAACGAGTCGACTCCCCATTACTAAGGGGCTGGACCTTAGTAATGGGGAGCTCCAAATTGTTCCCACAAAGTTGGGAGTGTGGAGTTGTCCAAAATGTCTTAATCTTCTGAAGCATTCAGAATTAATTTCACTGGAACTAAGGGGCCAAGCCCTGTTCTTGAAAAACAACCCCACACCATAATCCCCTTCCACCAAACTTTACACTTGGCACAATGTAATGAGACAAGTACCGTTCTCCAGGCAACTGCCAAACCCAGATCATCAGATTTCCAGATGGAGATAGGAGTGTGATTCGTCACTCCAGAGAACTTGTCTCCAATGCGGCGCACTTTACACCACTGCATCCGGCCCTTTGCATTGCACTTGGTGATGTATGGCTTGGATGCAGCTGCTCAGCCATGGAAACCCATTCCATGAAGCTCTCTGCGCTGTTCTTGATCTAATCTGAAGGCCACATGAAGTTTGGAGGTGTGTAGTGATTGATTTTGCAGAATGTTGGCGACCTCTTCACACTATGCCCTTCAGCATCCACTGACCCCGCTTGGTCAGTTTACATCGCCTAACACTTTGTCATTCCCAAACAATTCCAGTTTCTTATGATACAGCTGACAGTTGACTGGAATATTTAGGAGCGAGGAAATTTAACGACTGGATTTATTGCACAGGTGGCATCCTATCACAGTTCCACGCTGGAATTCACTGAGCTCCCGAGAGCCACCCATTCTTTCACAAATCTTTGTAAAAACAGTCTGCATGCATAGGTGCTTGATTTTATACACCTGTGGCCATGGAAGTGATTGGAACACCTGAATTTAAAATACTTTGGATGGTAAGCAAATAATTCTGGCAGTATAGTATCATTTTGTCACTTACACAATTTAAGTCCAAATGAATGTTGAGATTTAAAAAAGCGTTGCTGTTTATAAAATGAATAGTTTTTTTTCATTACTGAAATCTGGATTGAGGTGGTCATAATTTATGCATGTAAAAACCTTTACTCTGTCTTGCAGCATCGTTTAGAAAATGAATATTCTCTAACACTGGTTTTCTTTTTCTTTCTTTTTTTAAGAAATCAGGCAAATTGAACAAATAAAGTGAATGTGAGATCCGAGTGTTCATGACAAGATTCTTTTACCATTTCGTGAAACCCCTGAAATGTCTGGCTGTTATATAAATTCTAACAACTGAGAGAAAATTCCCCCTGCAGAGGTAAGATCACCCCTTGCCAGGGGTCGTAAACCATCTCAAATTAGGAGATAGTAGCAACACGCCCCCTAGTGGTTCATGCCCGCCAGGCCACAGGAGTTTGATAACCTTGCTCTGCGTCGGGGGGCATCACTGAAGGAATGTGAACGCTGAATGAGTGCCATCCTCCTGCTGCTAATTGTTGATTCATGGTGCATGGTGATCAGAGTTTTCTCCGAACCAGCCCTCGTCCTGTCCCGCTCGGACCCGCGATGTTAAGCGCCGAGGGTGATCTGGAGAGCGGGGACCAGCCTTGCATCCAGCCGGAGCCCCTGAAGAGCGCGTACCTGCCGGGCAAGGCGACGCCGACCGGCGGCGGCCGCGCCGTTTCAGCGGGAAACAGCCCGAAAGTGACCGCCAACGGAGTGCCCGACATCGAGGACAGGATCCTGAGGATTACTGGATACTACGGCTACAACCCGGGCTACTCCAGTCACAGAAGTGAGTGAAAAGACGCAGGAGCGGTGGGATGATGAGGGGATGCGACAGGTGCACGCGTGTGTTTACAAGACGTGACGTGTTGCGCGTGATTTTTGTTAAACAGCGAAACAAAATACAGAAAAAAAATAGTAACATAATGTAAATGGTAAGAATGTCCTCTAAAGTATTTTTTACCCCAATAGCAAATGAGCAGTCTAATTGTGCAATCCCAGTTAATTGGTTTCAAATTGACCTCATCAAGGAGCTGCTCAGCATCGCTGTCTCTGTCTGCCGGAGGCTAATCCGTCTCTGGGATGCAATGCAAATGAGCAAGAAATACGCACACTGCTTCTTAAATCTAAGTTTAACTGTTTCAGATTGAGTTTGCATCAGATTAGCCTGCAAACAACCACCCAAACTGCAGCCTTTTAATGAAAGGTTGCATGCAAAACGCCTAAATCTATGCAGCACTCCATCTTGCCCCTGGGATGCACGTGAAGTTACATGAGCGGTGTAAACCACGTGAACCATTGCATTGTTTCAGCAGCTGCTCTCTGCTTTAGGTTTTCAATATGCGTGTGACTTGTAGGCCAATATTCACAATCCTGCTGACTGAGACAATAGCAGGGATTGGACGAGAGAGCTGATGGTGCACTTTGTTCCTCGGAAACATGCGTCCACTTATGCTAAACTCTTGCCTGAGCCAGTGGGAGAACAACAGGAGAAAATATGTACTACAGTAAAGCTTCGTGGAAAGAGTTTGGTGCTGGATATAGATTTCTCATATGGAGGTATTATATGTGCAGAGCAGCAGAACTTTACAAGGCCCGAGGCAATGGCCCAGACTGCCATGAAACTCTGTGCTGCTAAACTGACTGCAATTCCGAGAACCTTTTTAATAAAAACAGGGACAAAATGATGGATGCTCTCGTATAGCAAATCCTCAGAAATGTAGCGCAAATGCCTTGAGATTCACAGCCTGATACCCTTCATTTAAATTGAGCTAGTCTTACAAGCGCCACAACTTCTCCCTCGAGCCATTTCACAAGAGCTGTGCTTCAAAATCATGACTTCAAAACACGCCTCAACACCAGGGATGTTGTCTGTGTTGTAGGATTTAGCAATCAAAATCTGCTGCTAAAATGTTGCATTTAGCGACGTTATTTATCACTATGACAAGGCTGTTTAAAATCTCAAAGGAAATGGGGGGTGGGGGGGGGTTCTCATTTAGTTGAGAATGGATTCAGATGAGTCGGGAGCACATAAATTGATTTTGTTTTATTTTTTTTAATCAAGCCAAGGGAAACTAAATAAGCCCGTCTCTCGTTAACTGTGTCAGGTTTATCAAGGGTGTCAGTTTCAGTAGATTAACCATGAATGCAATCCCACATTTCATTCAACACTAAAGGGAAGCTGAAACATTTGTGGAAGAAATTCTGAACAAAAGGAAACTTTAGGATTCTTCTGTTGTCCGGAAGATATTTTAATAAATATGCAGCACCTTGCAAAAGTGTTTAGAAATGTCTGACCACAATTCAAGAATGGTAAAAAGTTTGCCCAGCAGTACAGGTGGCTGATGCTTTTGTGCAATAAATAAGAGCACCTTTCAAAAAGATCCATATAAATTAAAACCTTCTTTAAAATGGAAAAATCTTAGTTACAACACAAAGTATTTGTGTTTTAATAACTAAGCTTGTTGCTTACATTTGCACTTAAAGTTGTGGTATAAATAGGATCTCAACATCCAAATCCCTTTTCAACAAAAATAGGACTACTTTGCTTGTTTTATTAAATTGTGTTTAATAAAAAGTTCATTATTGAGCAGGTTAAATGGTAAAAACAGTTCACTGTAAATTTGCTCTTTCCATATTAAATAACAAAAAATGTTTGGAAGAAACTGCATCACAAACTTCAGTAAAAAGGATCTGGATTGTATGCTATAGATAAGGTTTTGCATGATTGTGCAGTGCAGGGTACATAATACCTTGAGACGTTTTTTGCAATTAAAAAGCCGATAAAATGTTAAATGGTCTGTACTTGTATAACGCAAGTCCTGAAGACCCCAAAGTGCTTTACTCGCACCTTATTATTTAGCTCCTGTGAGTCAATACTTTGTGTATGGAACCGCTACAGACAGACATTTTATTTCCATTCTTCTTTGCTCAGTAGCAAAGACTCAGTCAGATTGAAAGGATATCTTATATAAACATAATTTTTTTTTAGATTTTGCTAGTAACTTTCAATCTAATATAGGTTTGAATTTTGACTGGACCGTTTTAAGACTTGAATATGCTGAATATATAAATCTATTGCAGCTCTGGCTTTGTGTTTAGGGTCGTAATCTCAGGTCTTCTGCAGCCTCTAATGGGTTTTCTTGCAAGATCGCCTTGTATTCATCAACTCCAACCCGTTTTCTTGTTCCTGTTGAAGAAAAGCATCCCCACAGCAGGATGCTACCACCATGTTTTAAAATATAGGTGGTGTTCAGGTTGATGTGCAGAACTAGTTTTCTACCACGGATTGGTGTTTTGGTCTCATCTGATCAGAGCACCATCTTCCATCTCGTTTGCTGTGACCCCTGCATGGCTTTTAGCAAACTGCTAATAGGACTTCAAATGGCTTTCTTCTCACCAGTCTTACATAAATGCCAGATTTGTGGTGTGCACGATTAAAAGCTGATTCTCCCACCCGAGCTGTGGATCTCTGCAGCTCATCATGAGATGCAATGGGCCTCTTGCTGGTTTTCCGATGAAAGCTCTCCTTACCTGGCCTGTCTGGACATGTGGACGGCCATGTCTTGGTGAGTTGGCAGCTCTGCTATACGCACCAACTAGATTTATTTTCTGGGGTGAATTGAACAGCAATTAAACCTCTGAGAGTGAATGGGGCAGAATACAAACTGGCACTGCACTTTTAAGGTTTTGTTGGTAAAAAAAGGATGATCTAAAAACCAAATAGAATTTTTCTTTCCTTCCAGCTCAGAATCATGTACTGCTTTACGTATGTCAATCACATTAAATATCACCAAAGTACATTGAATTTTAGTAATAGTAATATCATCTTTATTGTCATTGAAACATACATTACAACGAAATTTGTTCTCTGCTTTTAACCCATCACCCTTGGGGAGCAGTGGGTTTCCATGCTCCCAGGGAGCAATCTGGGGTTAAGGGTCTTGCTCAGGGACCCAGAGTGCAGGCGCTGGGGATCGAACCGGGTACCTGCATCCTTCCCTGAGTGCAAGCACGCTGCTCTAGTGGTCAGGTTTAGGGTTTAAACCTGACTACATTTGGTCATTCAAACAGTTTAACCAAAAGTTTTGATGGCATGATTCTTCTTCTTCTGGTCTTCTAGATCCAAATTAAACATTTACATTTCGGACTAAAGATGCAGGACTAAAAATTTTAATTTGCATTTGTACAATTTCCTTAACAGACATACAAGTGAAATTATTTTAACTTATAGAAAAGAACGGAGATGCAAAAACATTTTTTAAAAGTCTGCCCTTTTCCTCTTTCTGTGTTTTTGTGCTATAAACTAGAGTGGTGGGGAATGAAGGATGGGCTGTCACCTGGGATGTAATTTCAGATACGGAGAGCAGATGGGGATTGTAAAAGCCATTTCAAGACCACTGAAGCTGCCGTATATCAGATCAGAGGGGCAGAGGGACAACCATTTGCTAGTCCTTCAATGTGCAAGCTGATTCCTGATGACAGCAACATTTTTTTTAGTCAACCTTGAAGAATCACAGTCAGGCACCTTGGTTTGTTTACTCCAGAATCGCATGCCTCTCAACCTGGTGAGTGTCATTTCTCCACCGAGGCTGTGAGACAAAGGAGCACCCACCAGAACAGAAGGCTCCTCCCGCCAACCCTATGGGGTAATGATATATTTAGTAAGATCTTACTGCCAGTTTGCTGATATTGCCACCTGCCATCTGTGTTGAATTACAAGATGCCTCAGAGGGAGATTGTGGACTAGATTTAGAGATGGCCCTAAAAGGACACCCGCAGAGACATGGGTTTGAGGCCAGACGGAACCCTTCAAGAGACTAAGCTACTCGTGATATGGGTGCAATCTTTCAGCTTGCGTGTACAGTTAAGACCAGGTATTTATATACATGACTGTAAAAAGACACATTTTCTTTCTCGCTGTATGACAATAAATGAGATTAAACTTTTCCTATTGTAGCTCGGATATGCTGAAATGACGTCTGTGTGCTAAATGCCAGAATAAGGAATTCAGAATTTCAAATTTAGACGTTTATTTCCTGATTTTAGGACACCTATAAAAACAATTTATGGTCAAATAGCCTGATTGCTCTAAATTATTGTCTGGCTCAAACATTGGCTGGTAACGACAAGAAAGAGCCACAATAAGATATTATATAGTTCTCTCAGCCGATTCTTTCAAAAAACTAACAATTTTAATGGTGAAAAAAACCAACAAAGTATTAATAATTCATTAAATCCTTAATTATTTCGTGAGTGACTATGGCATAAGCTGGATAATGACTTTCGCGCTGTCCATTATCAGCAATCAGTGGACTTTGCGGGAGCAACTGTCCTCTGCTTCGTGTCGGATGGTTCCCTGCTTCGCGTCGGATGGTTCCCTCCTTCGCGTCATCCATTAATTTCTGATAATATGCACCTCGTTGTGTAAATTTCGCCCATTCCTCCTGACAGAACTGGTGGTACTAAGATTTATAGGCCACTTTGCTCACACGGACCTTTTCAACTCTGCCCACTATTCTTTAAGAACAAGGTTGAGGGATTTGTGAAGGCCCTCCTAAGCATTGGCTCTGTTGGCCTTAAGCCACCTTGTACTTAAAGGTATAGTGGACGATTTTTACGGAAATTTAAGTGTCAGGTGTTGGTTGTTGAGCCCGAATTGAGCCACACACAGAGCCACTTTTAAGAGCTTTTATCGAAGATGATGAGTTGTGGAGATGGAGACCAGAAGACTGTACCAGACAGCAGCGGAGGGATGATGAAGATGGCTGGAGCTGGAGCGGTGAACCTGGAGCAGGCGGACGCCTGGGATCACAGGCAGGTAGGCGAGAGGCGAGGGCAGGCAGGTGGACGTAGGCAGTGCAGGCAGGCAGGCATTAGGCGAGGTAAGAATGATGACGATCCGGCGGGGAAGAGCTGGCTGAGGTGAGCTTATATAGTAGGGCTTGCAGGTGGACAGAGTTTCCCTGATTAGTGACGGCCTGCATGGGAGGTGGAAGGTGCTGGAACTGTCCAGGGTGAAGTAGGTGAAACTGAGCCCTGACCCCAAGTAAGAAACGCCCAAGTCCCTTTTTGATTAACTGAGTGTGAGCAAGTCCATCCTACCTGTGCTTACCTGCTCAGGGGAACACGTGAAATAATCTCCCAAATACACTCTGTGTCAGGGTTTGGGATTGTGGACCAGAATGACCAGAACCAGGAGAAAAATCAGGATGTTGCACAATAAAATGGTTTATTGAACAAATAATGCAAGGCCTATAGACTGGCAGAGTAAAACAGGAACCAGGAACAAGACGATTTTTTTTTAATCTTGATCCTTGAGGGGGAGACCAGAACCGGTGTAGCATGGCAGAGGACCTAACAATGAGTGACTGATTAAATGAGGGAATTGACAGAAGGAGAGATAGGTGGAGCAATTTAGCGCAAGTGAAACGTGTAGAAGTAATTAAGCAGAGGGAGAGACAGCAATGATATGGCAAAAACAGTAGGGGAGAAGAACCCAACAGGAAAACATGACGAATGAACAGATTTAACCAAATAACTCACGAGCAGAACTAAGAACAGGTTGGCAGATCTAACAGAACTACCAAAATCATAATGAACAGAAAGTGACTGAAACAGGAACCGAAGCTAACAATGATTAAGAAATAATGGGAAGGGAGAGCACATAAACAAAACTGCAGGATCCTTAGGAACCTTAGGAACTAAATAATCAAACTCCTGGGGATCCTGACACTCTGGTCTTATTTCTTTCTACTGAGGCCTTCCTGTTCTGCTCCTAAACTTTTACGCAGTTTGCTGTTTGCGACTCTCAGCCATTTCCAAAGTATACAGTGAGAGCAGCGGAGCTACAAGGAACGTCTAACACTGAAGCTAACCAGATACATGAACAGTAGAAGTGTACTTGTGCAGCCAGCAAGTTGAAACTAACAAAGAACGAGCGCGTCAGAATGATCGGCATGTGGGACAACCAATTGATAAGATGATCCCCCAGGAACTTGAAGCTGAAAAAGATCATCCACTGTAGCTTTAACTTGGCTGTTTCATTAGGGTTATAGTCCTTTTGGAAGACCCAAGTATTATCCTCTGAATGATGTTTTGAGAAAATGTTTTTTTCCTAATGATATCCACTATTGTCTAACTGCATCAGTCACTTCTGCAGCAAAATATCACCACAAGATGATGCTCCCACCCTGGTACTTTACAGTTTGGATAGTGTTTTGTGGCCTGCAAGCTTCCTCCATTGTTCTCCAAATGTAACACGTGTCATTGTGGCCAAACACTTTAATTTTAGTTTCCTCAAACCACTGGACATCTCCAAAAATCAAGATGTTTATTCCTGAGTGCATTTGCTAACTGTATTCTGCCTTATGTTGCTTTAAGAGTAATGGCTTCTTCCTTGCTGAGTGTCCTTTCAGGATTGGATTATGACGATCTCTTGCTAGCTTCAGGCCTTTGCTTTTGATCTGAGGTTGAATTGCACATCTCACTTCAAAACATGTTCATCTCTGGGACACAGAACCCATCTCCTTCCTGAACGGCTGGACTGGACTTTCTCTTCTCAGGAGAGCTTTAGGTTTGCACATAATTGTTTGAGCTGATGAACGTTGCATTCGGAAATCATACCCAAGGATGAACCAGACTTGTGGAGATCCACAATCCTCTTCCTGTATCTTGGCTGATTTCTTTAGATTTTTCTATGATGTCACACAAGGAACCAGCGTGTTGCTTTGAAAAAAAATCCATGGGTGTTTGTCCATTTAACTTCAACATGACAGAAGTTCACAAAAACCAGACGCTGTCATCTGAGCTTTCACAAATTGGTAAACGTTGCTGCAGTTATAACAGTAATAACAGTCTATAAAAGCATATTTAAAAGAAACAACAGTGCATTTGAGCTCCTTAAGACTCCTTTAGGTGCAGCGTGGCCTCTATAAAGGAGTTCATTTTCAAAACAGTTTTACTGCACACATACACACACACACACCCTGCTGTGTGAATACGTAGAAAAATGACAGTCAGAAGTTTTACCGCTGTGGGAATCACAGCAGGACATCTGCACATCCTGAACAGAAATTACATAGCAAAGAAAAGGGAAGACTGCCAGCTATTATATACTGTAGCTGCGTTTAGCCATCCTTCTTGTTAAGTGAAAATCTAGATACATTGACAATGAAACAAGAATTACCTTGAACTGAAAGTTGTCAGTTCGAAGTAATTTTTAGTTCACTGCAGTGAAACCTTGCTTTTCTTTCTGTAACATCTTTTGTGTGCACACAGACTTATTTTGAACTGTCCTTACCCCAGGCCTGCTCACTTTCTGCTATTTATAACCAGCCCAACGAATGGGATATGAGCTTTGCCTGAATGGCTTCAAGGGTGCTGTTAGTCTTGAGCTCTGGGTATATACGAGCAGCACATCCCTGCAAGTAGTGGATGCAATTTACTACAGCGGCAGGCACAGAATAACTGACCTGCACCGAAGCTACATCACAATAGGAGAGATGTGTTGGTAGTGTCCAATGGGAGATTTTGTATTTTAGCTGATCTCTGTGTAAGCCTGCCTGTTTAGACACTTCCTGTAATTGAGGGGGGGGGAAGCATAATCCAGAAAGCTGGTTCTTAATGTCTTTGCTTTTCACTGAGGGCTGCATGGGGGCAGTACTTTGCATGAAGCACAACACTGCCCCCTTGTGGTGGATAGCCATAATACCTCAATTAAACAAATCCATCGTCACTAAATGTTTTTCTGGCCTCTCTGTCCAGAACATATGGGATCAAGGGTCACGGGACTCTCCCAGCTGTCAAAAGATGAGAGCCAGAGGACAACTGGACCGGTCACCGGTCCATAACATAGCCTCAAACCCACCGGTTAAGTACTAAAGAGGAAAAATGTATTGGTGGTGTCTGTTCTGCTACTTCTCATAACATATAACCTCACAGCATGGGATAATTTGGATTATTAGTACAAATATATAGCATGTATTTGTTAAGCTGTCTCAGAGAGACTTTGATCACTGAGGGATCAAAGTCTGAGTCTCAGGGATGGGTACAGAAATCCTGAATACGAAAGTAAAAAGAAATGCAGAGATAAGCTCATTTTTTAACTTAGTCATAGCAAAATACAAAAGTTACTTTAAACTGGTTGCATAAGTGTGTACACGCTCTAACTCTGGGGTTCCTAAAGTGGGTGTCAGAGCCCCCTGGGGGGTCAAAAGACACCTCTTTGGGATCGCGAGAAGATTTGATGATTTGCTAACGTGGTAAAAAGATTTAGTGCTTTCTTATTTATGAAACCGATATCAAAGTATAACTTTAAGAGATGCTCCACATTTCTCTTTGTATGGGTAAGGCTGCACTTTCTTGTAAGAATTCTCACAAAAATATGCCTTTATTCTTGTAATTTTACAATTTTATTCTCGTAATTTCCAAAAATAAAAAAAGTAAAGAATCGGGTTGCCAGCTTGTGACAGTTATTTTGGGTGTCTGGGGCTGAAAAGTTTGGGAACCCTTGACTAATACCGTGTAGAAGCACCATGGGATTTTATTTTAGCATTAAGCAATAAATAAATAAATAATAAAGCAAGAAAATGCACATGTGTAATGAAATGAAATATATCGTAAAACAAGTTAACTATTAAAATTAAACACAGTACACAAAAGAGTTTGTCAAAGTTTCATAAAAATATTTGCATGTAAAACAATATTTGAATGCTTAACCAATAAAATCCCTCATTTGTTGTCATGAATTTATCTTTGGTCCATTTTTGTAATCAAGGATACATGGTCTTCTTTACCAATTTAATTTGCTTTCACTGAAGTAGCATTCCTCTTTTTTAATAAAAATGTGTTGCCAAAGCTGGCACTTACACACAGTGATAAATTAACGCAGTTGTCTCTTTTTTTTTATTTTCCTTAATTGTATCTGCATAGCTGAGAGGCACTAAAAGCTTAGAGAAACGATTGTTCTCTGATCGAGTCGTCTCATTTCACAAAAAGGCAGCACTGTTACTGCTTGTAATCGATCGCATCCAGCACTAGGTGTCCTCGTCCTCCCCTCCTCTTACTTTGGCTTGAGACGATGCCACAGCGAGGATTGTAAACGCACCTGACTGGCTGGCAGGAAAATATTCTGAGGTTTTCAGTCCTGGTTTCAGCTAAAATAAGCATCGTGTGTCTCTGTTCTTTGCTCCTGGACCTCGGCAGAACCTGACGAGTGTAACAGAGAGGCGCTAAGGACAAAGAGCTTTCTACTCTAGACCGAGGAGCGTTTGGTTCATCTAAATGACAAAAGAGCCTGAATGGGTTGAATGCGTCAGTGTGCACAGGACCACCACAGTTGCTATGGAGGTAAAGAGCGAGGATGATGTACTAAATTGTGTTGGGGTTTGTTCTGCATGCAGACCATTTTTTTTTAAAATATAAACCCAGCTTTCAGATAATTAGTTTTATTCTTACATTACAGATTGCTTTCTTTTAAAAATAACAATTTGAGAGAGATGTTTGTATGTACAGTGGTGGTTCACTCATCATTGACATGAATGTCATACTAATCCAAAGATGCATTGAAATTGTTCAATTTCCCGGATGGAATGATTGTACGTCAATAAGAATGACTTTAAAAAAATCCCCAAAAACAAAACAAAATTTGGTTGCTAAAGTTTAAAAATTTAAGGGGATTTTCTCCAAAAATACAGAGGCCCAAACATATGATTCACAACCCAACCAATATCATATACTGACATAATGGTGGCTGGTCCCTGTCTGCAGTGAAGCATCTTATAAAATCAGTTTGAACAAAACGACTGCCAGCCAAGAAAGCCTCCTAAATCATTGCCTTCAAGTTGGACTCAGATCAGCATCTCTGAACACAAAGTAACCAAACAGCTTCTGGAGGGCAGTTTTATGGTCAGATAAATCAAAGATTTGGTCTATTTCGTCACAAATTCACAATTTTCTTCTTGGGCTTCTAACAATGTGAGGCTTTTGACTACAAATGTCCAGCATGGTGGTGGTAGCATCATGCTGTGGATCTTGTGTTCATGCCATTGGCACTTGGCGTCACAGAAAGTGGACAAAGTCATGAAGACAGGAAATTCTTCAGCTTTAAGTTGAGTCAATAGCTCGTTGGTTGAGACTCGGGAACATCAGGGGAACAGGACGATGAAACACAGACCGAAGCTGGTTGTGGAATAGATGAAGCCGGCTAACATTAAGCTTCTGGACTGGCACCCATGTCATTCCTACAGTCTGTTATAATTTTGTGGACTTTGCTTAAAAGCTGGGACCATGACAGGTACTAACCAATTTCAGTAAACTCTCCACCATTTCTGCTTATGTCTACAAAAAGTGTGGTATTTTTCTGCACTAAGGGACATTTAAATTAACGTTATTTATTTATTTTTCAATTTCTTTGAGCAAAAATACAAGTAAGATTTACATTGAGATGTTAACACATTTTAGAAGTGCTCAAAAGGAGTAGGTAGAAGTTCAAGAACTTATAAGGAACCTACCCCCAATTACAATACTCGTGTCATGTAACATATGCAGTCTTTTGATAAAAGGAGGCATTACAAATCAAAGCACAGTTACATGAATACAGTGTCTTATCTTGAAAGCAATTGTACAGAAAGAAGATATCTAGTAGTACTTATTGAAAATGTTACAAATTATCACATTTAAATGTTTGGGTTACATGCATATTACATGCATATTATTTGAGAAGTATGCACATATTGGGCCTTTTTGGGCGAGAGAGAATGCACAATGAATGAAACGTGTTTACTAAATTCTTGGTTTTAATTTTTTTTTACATTATACCAAATGCCAAAAACAAGAATTTAAATCCCAACATTATTATTACATTTATGCCAACGATGAGTGTATGTAAACCTGTGACTGCCACATTTTGTTGCTTCAGTTATTTATTTTAAAACCGCTAAAATACAAGAAATCGGTTCCATTGAATTTAACTTGGAGACACATAATGCTTAGACGGAGCGTGTAAGAGTTGAGCCAATAATGTAACCTTGCTGTTGCTGGCTGGACAGCATCAAAAAGGTGAAACAGAGAGACATAAGCAATTGTTGCCAAATGTTAGATGTACTATTTGAAATTGAACCTTGGCCTCCTGCTGTGCCTTAACTCCAGGCATTTATCTGATAGTGATTAGCATCCAGGACTCTGCTGACTGGCTTGTTTCTCTGCAAGCCGACGGTCTGATCATTAGCTCCATTCATCAGCAAAGCTATTTTTAAGTTTAACCCTACTTGCTGGATCGATACCTCCAGTATATCCTCTACTCTGTTCTCACAACAGTTACATTTCATTGATTTTGTATCAACTGACCACAGAAATAGATTTTACACACAGTGTGTTGCAAAAGTATTTATACTGCTAGAACAGTTTTGAGTTTTGTCACAGTACAACGACAAGCTTCTAAGTATTTTATGGGGATATTTTGTGTAATCCATCATTCTGGAATGGAAGGAAGATAATGCGTGGTTTTTATTATTATTTTATTTTTGCAAAAACAATAAATACAGAAACAAAATGTGTACTAATATAAATTTAGTTTCATTCCCTTTAATATGACCCCTAAATTAAATCCTGTGCAGCTAATTGCCTCCTGAAGTCATCTACATAGTAAATATAGTCCATATTTGCACAACATCCTAAATAGATCTGTTGTAGAGACGTTTAAAGCAAAGTATGGCTTTTTAAAAAAGGTTCTGCTCAATTCATCATCTGAATATGTAAAGAGAATTGCACAACTTGAAAACTACCAAGACGCAGCCTTCCAACAAATCTATCAGGTCAGGCAAGGAGAACAGTATTCAGAAAAGCAGCCAGGAGGTCCATGGTAATTCTGGAGGAGCTGCAGAGATCCACAGCTCAGGTGGGGACATCTGTCAACAGGATAACAGAATAATATGCCCTTTTATAGAAGAGAAAAAAAGACAGTGAAGCATGAAAAGTGTCATTTGCAGTTTGCCACACTGCAAAAAGGGAACTAAAAGTAAGTAGAATTTTCTTGAAATTAGTGTATTTTTCCTTGATTTGAGCAGCTAAATAAGACTATTTGCCAATGGAATGAGTTTTTTTTGCACTTAAAATAATAACAATTCATCTCCATCATCTTATTTCAAGTGCAGGATAGCTAATCTTATTTTAGTGGTAAAAATACTCATTCCATTGGCAAATAGTCTTATTTACATGCTCAAATCAAGGAAAAATACACTAATTTCAAGAAAATGTTACTTACTTTTAGTTCCCTTTTTGCAGTGCACAAGCTATGCAGGGTCCTCGTACCAGACATTAACTGTTCCCTCTGCAAAGCACTGAAAACTGGAACATGTTGGTGGCAGCATCATGCTGTGGGGATGGTTTTCCTCACCCGGGGCAGGGAACCTGGTCAAAGCTCATTGGAATATGGATGAGGCTAAATGCAGACCAATTTAGGAGGAAAAGCTGTTTGGGCAGCAGAGGGTCACTTTCCTGCAGACCTAAACGTAACACCAGAGCTAGAATGGATTGGTGTAGATCAAAGCATAGTCATATATTAGAATGGCCCAGTCAAAGTCCAGACCTAAGTCCTACAAAGACTCTGAGGCAATACTTGATAATGAATGAAAAACAGGTGAAGCTTGTGGTCTATGAATGCCGAAAGCGGGTGAAAAATTCCAGCAAACGTGGTTCTTAAGAGCGTTAACTCAAGAGGAATAAAATTGCGTGCCACACTTTTATAGATTTCTATTTCTTTTCACTTTCTGTCGTTTGACGATAATGTGCGACTTTGCATCGGTCCAAGACAAAACATCGAATTTAAGGCAATGAAGTTTGCGGTTGTAACAGAACAAGATATGGAAAACGTTCAAGGGCCATGGATACTGCTGCAGGCCACTGGATTACAGTACCGAAAATGGACACCAGTGAATTATTTTTTATCTGCATCCAAACACAGAAATGCTAATAAGCTTTAACTGAGGAGGACTTTAAAAAGATAAAAGCTGGGTGGACATCAAGCGCAGTAAACATGCAGCAAAACATTGAAAATTTTGGGTCTTTTTTATGTTTTATGTCTTTATGTTTTTATTGCATTATTAAAAAAAATATATAATACAAATACTTTTATAATAATAAGAAAATTGGTATTTATGTCAAAATACCAGTTTTCATCCAGAGTTCGATGGGATGTTATGTAAAAATGTGCTTACTTACTGCACAGCCACTTACGTCCGACTGCACACACTAGGCATTGTCATGTTATAGAAATGGAGGCTGAACAAATACCGCAGTCCATTAAATCTTCAGGCAGATAAACCGCTGATAAAGATTGAATGACCAGAGGGCTTTCCTTGAAATGGAAACTTGTGTTTACAATCCGGAGTTGACCATATAGCTTATGATGGGAGGGTTTCTCGTGTGCAAAAGTGATGGAATAAAGAGATCGAATTCCTTTACGGTAGCAGCGGTGCACTAAGGTAAATATTTAATGTAGCTTCTGAACAGGAAAGATTCACTCGATTTTCTGCAGATGGATATAAAAAAGTCACCTATCAAAAGTGTTGATATCATACAAGAATGAAATCCACACGACTATCTATATACAGTCATAGTTTTCTCACATAGTTCTGTCAATCGGCTGCTGTGTTTCCTCTATTTAATGTGAATATTGCATTTTTAATGCAATTGTGCGTTTTTTACCGGAATATGCTATATGTCATTATATTTTCTTTCTTCCCCTTTCTGATAATTTCATTCTCTTGTTCTTAAGAACTTAACTTTAAATTAGCTTTTTTACTCGAATTACTCAATCTAGTGTGTACTGCGGTATATCCTATGTAGGTGTTTTTGCCTCATTACATGCGAATATCCCCATTGTGGGACAATGAAGATATTTCTATTCTATTCTATATTCAATAAATTAGATTATGGCTTTGGGTGAGGTTTGCTTTTCAGTTTAGTATAGATAAGGTTATTAGATAAGTGCCTTTTGAAAAGAACAACCTTTAAGTAGGGAATAAATGTACTTTTCATTAAGTTCCAGATGGTCTGTACTAAAGTGGGGTGTTTTTTGTCGGTCTGATGAAAAATTAAAATCTTAAATATCGTGTTTTCAGTCGCTGTGTGCAGAAAATCGCCATAATTAACAGAAGCAAAGGTTTTAAAACATCAGTCTCTGCTGTAATTAATCTGTATAATGTGTTTCACCTAGCTAATTGAGTTACTAAAATAAGTCCAGTTTTCAGTAATCTATTCTTAAAATACAACGTTAAATAAGCTCTATAACAAAAATATATCATTTAACTTTACAATATTTGATTTCATATTTAGACATTTGCAAATAAAATAGGTTTTGGGTTTTGCTGGAAAAAAATACTCTGAGATTTTTTTTATTTTGTTTTATTTTCAGTACAACTTTATATTAATATAATTTTTTGTAGGCGTTCAAAAAAATCTCACCCTGTGATCGACTGGCGATCTCAACGTTCGCCCAATAACCGCTGGAGATACGCATAAGCCCCGCTCGCGACCCGACACGGATAAGTGGCTGTAGATAATGGATGGATGGATTAAAAAAGTCACATTAAATTAAAAAAGTACCATATGAATAAATCAATATTCTATGGATGCCATCATTCATATATATAAACATGCTTGTTTATTGGAAACAACAGAATAGTTTACCTATGGTCTTGAGAAAATTATGTTTAGTAAAATTCTGATGATTAATGGAAGTAAAAATAAGTACTGGGCAGCTAATATTTAAATTTTTGTTCTTTCATTGCTTACCATCATGAATGCTGTCTGTATTATTGTATATGAAAAACCTCTGACTATAAACTTCACCTTCCCTCCGCTGTGGGGTTCAGTTATGTAATACCCCGGAAACGATGTATGAAAAACAATGTATGCAATGAAAATTTTAGTCAAATTGAACATTTTAATTTGAGTATATAAAAACTTTGTTTTTTAATCAGCATTTAACTTTTACTGCAATAAAGTACGTATATTTAAAATGTAGCTTTCCCATGGATGCTAAAAATACATACACTATATTGCCAAATGTATTCACTCACCCATTCTCATAATGGAGATCTGCATCTTTCTGCAGAGTCTATCGCTACAGATCTCCAAAC
The DNA here is from genome assembly GCF_011125445.2 of Fundulus heteroclitus. Lineage (NCBI taxonomy): Eukaryota > Metazoa > Chordata > Actinopteri > Cyprinodontiformes > Fundulidae > Fundulus > Fundulus heteroclitus. The sequence goes on along the minus strand of NC_046379.1, from coordinate 9,582,343 downwards.
TTCATGTGGACTTCAGATTAGCTCAAGAACAGAGCACAGAGAGTAAGTTTCAGTGGAGGGGTATTCTAGAGTGGGGTTTCACAAGCTGGGCTTGGCCTCTTAGAGATTTTGGACTCCATGCTCAGACTGAGAGCCAGGGCTGGTCGTCCAACATCAGTGTCTGACCTCACGAACCTGCTTCTGGAAGAACGAGCAAAAGAATCCCATAAAAACACTCCAAAACCTTATGGACAACCTCTCCGGAAGAATTAAAGCTGTTTTGACAGCGAAGGGTGAGCCATCGTCATATTGAACCCTTATGGATTAAGAGTGGATGTCACTTTTGGCAATACAGTGTATGTTTGACACAATAATTGTGTGGATACAGAGGATATTAAATGTGGGGTATTATTCGCCCTCTCAGCATGAAGGCTGTTTAAAGTACAGCTGTCTTAAAATCCCAATCCTCTGTATTGAAATGTTACTAACATGAACAAAGCTCTTTCTTTTATATCTTGTGGCTCAGCTGGTTAGTGTGGGAGAAGCAACAAGGAGAAGCTCTGCAAATAAATCTGACTGTCAAGGAGCAGCCAAGAGCAGGAGATGAGCCAATAAGGTTGTTGGGGGGGCAGCAATACAGGACAAGAAAATAGAAGAAGCCAGGGTAGCCTGGTCAGGTGGAGGGGGGTGGAGGAGGACGGAGTGGAGAAAAGGATGGGGGCACAGCTAACGCAGCATAATAAGCCAGGGCTGCTTGGTTACCTTCCAAACAAAGCTGCTGATTTGTTGAAGCAACAACAAGAGGAGGGGAAACGCGAGACAGAGAGACAGATAGGAAAGAGGGGGAGGACAGTGAGAGCTGAGGTGAGTGATTGTGCCTTGCCACACAGACTTGAAGTGTATTCTCCCTTGGAGACAGTAGCAATGCTGGAGCTTTGCATGCCAGCACAACTGTAGAGTCTCCACTTCCCTGCACCGCCGCTGGGCTGTGTGACTATTCGGAGGGAAGGACCGCATCAGGAACGGCGAGGGAGCCGGGGCTTGAGAGTTCCAGAAAGTCTGGGCCAAAGACGGAGGAGCCGGTGCGCTGACGGGGAAGGGGGCTTTTTAAGTGTGTGGAGGCAGAGCAGGGGAGTCAGCATTCTGAGGATGCACCGAGGTAGCAGAGGGAGCTGCTGAGCGTTCGGCTTCTGTACCCGCATTCACACCCCCACACAGACCTTCCACAGGAGGACAGTGTGTGGCGCCCCCAGCGGAGAATGAAGAAGCACTCGGCCCGAGTGGCCCCTCTCAGCTCCTACAGCACTCAGGTCCTCACCTGCCCCAACTCTGAAGGTAAACTGAACAAACTACACAGGCCCCTCGGCATGAAGTGGGTTACCGGCAGAATTGGCTCAGGAAGGCTCTTTGGCTCTACCAGACTGTTTTTATGTTCTAAAACAGAAATAGAGTAACCATAGATGACTTCTGAGATCAGTGATGCATCTGCTTTGTTGTAAAATATTAAATTCTAGAACTTCAGAGATTATCTTTGTTTGAAATCACAGTAAAACGAGCTGCCGCATGAAACCAGCATACTTTGTGTTTAAGTTTTTTTCTCTTTGCTTCCCAAACATTACCTATTTTTATCTCGCTCTACTATCCTCCTAACATCTAATTAAAAAAAAGCTCTTCTTTTTTATCTTAAGACACCCACCACCTCCACCTTTTATATCAGAGATTACATAACGTTACATCTAATCAACTTTTGGCCCGTTTCATCAGATCCACGGCACAGCTTCCAGCCTAATTAGGATAAAGACTTTGTGCGTACGGCTCAAAGTCAGGCTCACTTGCGCTGCAGACATTACTGGGAGCTTCTTATTGGATTCAGCGGGGCTCCATCAATCAGCGCTGCTGGCATGCAGCGCTAGTGGTGGGGATAAGACGCAGGATGGATTGAAATGCAAGGTTCCAGCAGCACACTGCGTCACACAGATTTGATAAGCTGTCCGAGTAGGAGCTGGAGTTGACTGATCCTCTGTTGTCTCAGATAAATTTTTAATTTTCTTTCTTTAGAAACACAGGAAACTAGACTCTTTTCTCGATTAAAATGACAAAACAGTCATATTTTAAGCATATTCCTCTTTATTATCCCTAGTTTTATGTAATTTAGTTTAGTTAGAGTGCAAAACCCATCCGGAAGTTGCTTTTAGTTCATTAGAGCAGGTTTTTTTTTTCTGATGCATGCAAATGGAGTTATATAGTGGATGCATGAAAGTGTTGAGTGTTGGCTTTCATAAAGGAAAAGAAAAGCTGGTATCCACTGGCATGCTTTGCTCATTTGGTGGATGGAAGATGAATAAAAAGATAAAAACATCTCTCTCAATCTTGCAAAAAAATATTCGTTCTCAGTTTTCCTACCAGCACACAGAAGGCTCATGAGGTTGATTAAGAACTTTTGCTGCGACAGAATGTAATTAGACCAAATCCCCAGATGATCTTGCAGATGAAAAACGATGTTGGTGGAGAATTTTCCGCTTTCACTATTTAGTGTGGCTCCATCCCAGTCAGAGAAAAACTGTAAAGGGAAAAAGTTTGGACACTAATGAAAGAAGTCATTTAAAACAAGACCTTTTTAAGACTACAGCAACAAAAACTACAGAAGTTACATTGATTTAGGTTCTAAAACAATATCCCAGGCTTTGAACGTCAAACAGAGCTCTGTTCAGTCCTTCATCTGAACCTTGAAGTCAACAGAGCTGCAAACGTACTAAGATATCCATCTAAACTGACAGGCGGGGCAAGGAGAGAATAACCAGAGAAGCAGTGGCTCAGGTGGGAGAATCTGTTGGCAGGACAACTGCAGTATTAGTTGTGCACTCCACAAACCAGGAAAGTGTGTGATAAGACACACACTACCAAGGCTGACGGCAATTTACATACCTGAACTGATGCAACTTTGCACATGTTACAGTTTAAACAAGTAGTTGCACATGTTTTATATTTTATATCTGTTTTAGTTCACGTGTTGCAGCACTCTTTTTAATAGTTAAATTATTTTATGAAAGTTCTTTGATTTCCTTGATGAAACTCCCTGGAGGCATCAAAACCTCTTCATCTATCTCGTGTTAAAGGAAGAGGGGCAAGAAGAAACCCGTAAGAACTGTTTTTTTTTGGATAGACCAAAATGAAACCTTCTGGGGCTACATGCAAAACGTCATGTGTGGAGGAAAAGTTTTACTTCACATCGGCCGGCACGAATCACTCTGAATGTGGAACAAAGTGGTGATGCCGTCATGCTGTGCGGCTGCTGTTTTTAAGCGAGAAAAGGGAAGCTGGTCAGACAAAATCGTGGAAGAAAACCTATTAGAGGGCCAAAAAAAGACTGTGGCGAGACTTGATAATTGATGTTCATAGATGCTCTCCAGCCCATCTGAGCAGAGAGGAGCTGGCGATGCATTTCCTAGATGTGTAACGCTGGAAATGAAATGCCCCAAAACACTTGAAGCATCGTTCTACACAGCATTGACTCGTGGAGCTAAATAAAGCATTTTATTACAGATGTTTATCTGTAAAGACACTTTGTGTTGGACCATACAGGAAGCATACATTGAAGTTTGTGTTTGTAACATGAAAACGTGTGAAAAGGTTTAAGAGGGTAAGGTAACATGGATGCTGTTTTAAAAAGCACATAATTTAGATTCCAAGCTTTGATCCGTTTCCTTAAACCCTTGATTTGAGCACGTAAATAAGATTATTTGCCAATGGAATGAGTATTTTTACCCCTAAAATAAGATAATAAGATATACTGCACTTGAAATAAGATGATGGAGATGAATTGTTCCTATTCTAAGTGCTAAAATCTTATTCCATTGGCAAATAGTCTTATTTACCTGCTCAAATCAAGGGCAAATACATTCATTTCAAGAACATTTTACATTGTTTTTAATTCTATTTTTGCAGTGTTTTAACTGCGTCACTGTAACTTGCATTGAAGTTTTATATTTTCAGGTTAGTAAGATAGACAGCAGAAACCGTCCTCAATCTGTGACTTCAACAATCTTCAATATGCTCCTGTGACAAGTTCATGAATTTGTTAAAGCCATCGACCTAACGGGAGATTTAAAGAAAAATAAAGGTGCCAATTTTTTTCTTTTGTTTTTTTCTTAAACAAAACTGCCAACGTTCCCTCTAAAACACTGGTAATGTCTCTTTGGATTGTAAAACGTGGCTAAAACAAAGCACTTTGATGATACGCACCACTGAGACCACTTGCAGACCAGTTACTGGAATCGCTGCTACGGACAAAAGCAGACAAAACTTTATCCGATGCGATCACGAGGCTGTGGCGTCTCTAGTCGTGACGGAAACAGCAGAGCTTCATGAGCTGAGTTTGCAAAAAGCAAACAGCACCCAGCACATGTCATCTTTTATTCCTGCTCTGGTGTAAATTGATCACACCATTGAGAGGTAAAAAAAAAACAAAAAACAGAAAAAAAAAAAAGAAGGTCTAAGCATTAAATGCACATACGTACACGCCGCTTCAAGTACAGCACGGTTAAGGTCCCAGGAGACGTTTACTCGTGCAGTCCATTAGGGCACAAGGCCAACTCTGCTCCACTGATGGAAGATTAAAGTATTATCCACCCGTTGCAACATTAGTCAACGCGTCGGACTATCAGTACAAACACGGCTGGTCTGCCCCAGCTTGAGGACCAAGGTTGGCATGACTTTCTTGTGGAATGTCATGTGGTTAGACTTACACTTGCTTAATGGGCATCAGGTGACCGTACACGCCTGACCACAGGGGGGGCCAGGCAATACGTGCTGCATCATGAGGTGGCAGAGCTATATTTATGACACGGACAGCCACCGCGCAAACCCAATCCATTTTAAAACAAACCCTTTCATCAGGCGCTAGTGCCTCTACAGCAAAAAACGCAGACTGGGATAATGATCAGTGGGGGCAACTGATCAATAAACGCTCGTGTGATGCGACACGAGCCAGAGAGTCATGCAGCAGTCCGAATCTGGTGCAGACATTATGATGCTGTTTATCAGGAGCCTTCTTCTCTCCTTTTTGTCTTCCCCAGGAGAGGATGGTTCAGAGTCTCGTCCAGAGACCCCAGGCAGTGACGCCAGCATAGAGACTCGGTCCTATCAGACATGTGCCAACACTGCTCTGAAGGTGCTGGGGGGTCTTCTGATGGTGCTATGCGTGTCCTCCTCCTGGGTGGGTACCACTCAGGTGGTGAAGCTGACCTTCCAGTCATTTTCCTGTCCCTTCTTCATCTCCTGGTTCAGCAGCAACTGGAACATCCTCTTCTTCCCCATCTACTACTCTGGACATTTTTTTGTCACGGGCGAGAAGCAGACTCCCATTCAGAAATTCAGGTAAACCTCCTAAAACTAAAAAGCCATTAAGATAAAAAAAAAAGGAGCTTTTGGGCTCAATACTAGCTGAAGATTTCAGACACCCTTTTAGATCAAGATTTACAAATGAATATGTGTTTTATCAACTAATGGGTTTAACAAAGGGTTGAAATCTACTGCTAAATTTCCCTCCACAAGAGAAAAAAAAAACTTTGCTCCTGAGCGACCTGAAAACAGGTTTTTGCTAAACTGGAAGGACAGTGCTCCTTTCTGTCGTAACACGGTGAAATTGTGGTTGAAAGGTGTCCACAGATATAAGTCTGTTGATGCTTAAATTCGGTCTAAAGGATGTTTGGGTTGATAAATTGGGCCAACCAAGCCAAAACTTTCAACGTCGCTGTTTAGGGCTAAATGTGCATGGGACTTATGGGCGGAAAATCTGTTTTTTTTTTCAGCACCAAGTGCTGGTGAAGATTCTCAGTCATCCAGGTCATGGTCATTCCAAAAAAAGTAAAAAACAAAGCAACTGGACTTGTTTTCCGTAGTTGAAGACGTTTCGCTTCCTCTCCAGGGAGCTTTCTCAATTCAAAAAGTCTGGAGTAATGTTGAGTACCAAGCTTTATACCAAGATTTATACTACTGTCCAGTAGTATAAAGACGTTTCGCTTCCTAGAGAGGAAGCAAAATGTCTTCAACTACGCAAAACAAGTCCAGTTGCTTTGTTTTTTACTTTTTTTGGAATTTCAGCACCAAGCTTAATAGGATGTTCTTTGACGTCTTTCACTTGGATCTTGGATCCCAGATTTTTACAATTGTACTGTTGATCACTGACATTTTGAAAAGTTAGTTTTCTAAGTAAATGAACACAAGATGCCTCAGCTACCATCATGAATTACTGAATATCCAATGGAGCAGATCTGGGTCCATTTAAAGAAACTGGCCAAACTTTGCTCCAATGCGATGTTTCTCTCGTACAGGGAGTGCAGTAAACTCTTTGGGGAGGACGGAATCACTCTGAAGCTTTTCATAAAAAGGACAGCACCCTTCTCCATCCTGTGGACACTGACCAACTACCTGTACCTCTTAGCCTTGAAGAAACTGACCGCTACGGACGTTTCTGCCCTCTACTGCTGCCACAAAGCCTTTGTCTTTCTCCTCTCATGGATCGTCCTCAAGGACCGGTTCATGGGTGTTCGGGTCTGTATGAAATACGGAGACAGTTTGTGCAAATGTGCGCGCTTGGCTCTGATGGCTCTTATTCTCTGTCGACAGATCGTTGCAGCAATAATGGCTATCACGGGTATCGTCATGATGGCTTATGCAGATGGCTTTCATGGGGATTCCTTTGTGGGTGTGGCACTGGCTGTGGGCTCTGCTTCGACTTCAGCTCTCTACAAGGTCAGCCTGATGGGTTTTATAACTATTTCACCTACACAGTTAGTTGCTTCTGTGTCAGCTTTGGGTGTCTTATTTTCTCCTCACCTTCCAGGTTTTGTTCAAGATGTTCCTCAGTAGTGCCAACCTTGGAGAGGTGGCTCATTTTCTTTCCACGATGGGCTTCTTCAACCTCGTATTCATCTCCTGTGTCCCCCTCATTCTCTACTTCACCAGGGTGGAGCCCCTGGGCTCCCTGTCCTCACTACCCTGGGGTTACCTGTTTGGACTGGCAGGACTGTGGCTGGGTGAGAAAGTATATATTTATCCTATTGTTAAGTTTAATTGGACAGTGCCTATGAACTGAACCGTTGCATGTTTTATCACCACACAACTACAAATTTGGGTTTTATTTGGGTTTTATATGCATGGTCTAACACAAAGTAGCATATTATTCTGGGGTTAAAGGGAAATTGTAGATTTTTTTTGCCCATTCTTCTTAGCCAAATAAAAAAAGGTCGTATCAATTTTCTCTGTTGGATTTAGGTCTTGGCTTTAAAGTGGGGTACAAGTTCACTGGTGATGCGCGGTGGCCTCGGAAATTTGGAACATGAATCAGAGAATGACATCAAACCCAGCTTAGAAATGTTTTAGTTTGAAATTGGAAAAGCAGGGGGATTAGGCAAGGTAACTTCAATTGGCAACACAAGATTACAGGAATGTCTTTAAAGAGTTGTTTAAAGAGTTTTTGGCTTTAGCTTCCAGTAGGTTTTAAATGCCTGGCAGCCTAAAATACAAACTTTTTTCCTCAAAAATTAACACCCTCAAACAGCAATTTAGTTTTAATATCTGTCTGTTTAATTCTTTTGGATTTTGTACTTTTGTTCACATGTTATTAGCTATTGTACCTTCTCTAAATAAGGTTATGAAAATCCATGGCAGCCATATTAGATTATAAATTAAGGATGGGAACGACAACCTTTTCACATTCTCTATTTTCAAGTTTTTTGTAGCCTCTAAGAAGTTTGGATTGTCTAGCATTTATTCTAGGGGTTAGGTGTTCCATGGGATGTGGAGTGTTATTCATTCATTACATAGTGCTGTGAATGCTGGGTTCTGATCTCATCTGTCCAATGCACCTTCTTCCACATGTTTGCTGTAAATCCAGGAGAATTGTTGGGAAAATTTGATGAGTACTTATTCTCAGGACTGTTTTATAATAATGGCTTAATTCTGCAGCTCCTCCAGAGTTACCATGGGGCTCTTCACTGCTTCCCTAAATGACGCTCTTCTTGCCTAGCCTGTATGTGGAAGGCCATTATATGTTAGATTTCCAGCTGTACCACACTCTTCCATTTTCAGATGATGACTTGAGCAGAGCTATGTGAGCTGTTCAAAACTTGGCATATTTCTTTTAAAACCTAACCCTGCCTTAAATTTCTCTACAACAGTTGTATTTATACACAGATGATATATTTACTACTTCGATGACTTCAGAAAGCAATTGGTTACACAGGATTTTATTGGTGGTTTTAAAGTAATAAATGTAAAAAGGTTTAAGCGGCTGATTCAAGGCACTGTGAGCTGTGCCAAGAGTCTCTGAGCATTTAAAAGGAATGCCTGCAGTGGAAAAAGTTCTCTACCCAATTGAAGCAACGCACCAGTATTCCCAGTTTATATCTGACAATATTTGGGATGTTATAAAAGTACAACCTGTCGATCTCAGTGTGTACAGAAAACTTTATGAAAAGCAAAGGTGGGTCGAGAAGCTAAAAACTGTTCTCAAGTAAGAGTAGCATTACTTCAACATACTTTTACTAAAGTAGTCAGCCAAGATAGTAAAAACATATTCGGTAAGGAGGCTACTGGAGCACTGAGAAACTAATCATAGCATCTGATTTAATACTTTAAAATTACGTCATCGGACAGACAAAATATTAAGTTATGTACAAATTCTGGTATTTTAGACTAAAATTTTAAAAAATGGATATAAAAAATAACATAATTACAAAAATAAATTCAGTCAGAAGAAGCACTTTGCTAAATCATTTTCAACATAAAACCTGAAAGCATTTCTTACAGCAGTTAATGTATATACAGTATTTAGAACGGTACAAAGCACTTCCAGTAACAATATCTGCTGCTTACTGTAAATTGACTTCACCTCCAAATGGCTCAATATAGCAGACAGAAAATAGCTTGTGTCCAAACAAGTTTCACTTTAACCTAAGCTGTAGGTGTTTCTTTCGGTAAAAACAAGTCTGTTCTTTATTCAGTGAAGTTACTCACGGTGGGTAGAGCAGACATTTTACTTAAAAAGTGAAACAACTCCTAAAAGTACATTTTGTTCAAAAAGTTACTCGAGTAAATTTAACTGAGTAAATGCAACTAGTTACTACTACCTCTGATGACAACCCCCCCCCCCCCAAAAAAAAAAACAACCTCTTTCCACCACCAGAACTGATTCTTCAAATTATTTAACGTGTTTGTTCTACATAACTTTGTCCATGTCTTTTCCAGTCTTTAATATTCTGGTCCACGTGGGAGTGGTGCTGACTTATCCCATCCTCATCTCCATAGGGACTCTGCTCAGTGTGCCGGGAAACGCAGGTAGGTGTTTCTCTCCTTTTCCCTGACATTACCCCCTGTGTTCGGCTTCGATCCCCTCGGTTACACTGTAAGCGAACGCAGTCGTTAAAGAGGACCGAACAGCCCGCGTATTCTGGGATGCTTGTATTGTGAGGTCAGCACTTGGGGCCACGGGTGCAAACGGATTACTCAGCGAGTTTGCCTCCGCCGTCCTGGAAATCCAATCGTCTGTGCGCCACAACAGACCCTGCAACTATCATCTCGCTGAGGGAGGATCAGCTTGCCAAGGCGACACCACATGGCTGCAGTCCGCGTCTTTTCTTTAACCACAATGGGCCGGATGAAGGTCAGTGGGTTACGTCAACCTGTCCCGGAGCCCCTGATTGCAAAGGCGGAGAGGATAAAGTGGATGGCTTGTGCTGATCATAAGCCGCATTTGTTACACTCATCCTCGACAGCCACAGTGTCCTGCGGTTTATCTTACTTAATGTAATTAATCTCGATTTGTTTTTGTTTCCCCTGACACCCTCCATGCCCTTTTTTTTTCCCCTGCCCTCTCTGTCTTTGGTTCGTGTCTAGCTGTAGATGTTTTGAAACACGAGGTGATCTTCAGCGTGGTGCGGCTGGCAGCCACCTGCATCATCTGCCTGGGGTTTCTGCTGCTTCTGCTGCCAGAGGAGTGGGATTCGGTCACCCTTCAGTTCTTCGCCAACATCGCCGACAAGAAGTCGGAGGAACACGGAGAGGAACTGACAGAGTCCAGTGGCCAGACTCGAAGTCGGAGTCGAGCAAACGGGACCGTCTCCATTCCCTTGGCGTGACGCGGCTGGATTCTGATGTTAACAACGGTCAAACTCATCCTTTCTGCTTCCTCTCTGAGGTTCTGGCAGGAGGCTCAGTCCACTTGGATGTCTAATTCAGGAGGACAGGACGGATTAAGTTCAAATGTAATCTTTGTTTGGGAGATGTATTCACAAGGGGAGAGGAGAACCCTTATGGATCATGCAAACCAGAAAGAGGCTGAAAGGGGTTTTTATTGTCCGGAAATAGTCGCAACGCTCCATCTTTATGTCCTGCACGCGCCCCCAAGCGAGAGTTGACTGGCTTCTCCTGACATGCTCTGCGGACTGTATTCTGTGAATATAAATTTTGGCAGGGCCAGTTTGGCTCAAAATATTTCTATTTATTTAAATCTGTTCCAGCCAGAGTATTGATTTTAAGTCTAACCGAGCAGTCCTGCTGACGAGAATTGTTATTATGCTACGCGTGATGCAGAAGCTCTTTTGGTTTTATAATAAAAGACTTGAAAACCTTGCCAGAGTGAGTTGACTGCAGGCTGAAACTACGTGGTGGTGTTTTATTTCTTATTTTGTTGTTGTACGCCCAATTCTTAAGTTGGATTTAGGCCCAAATAAGTAATAAAATTAATGATGTTGTAGGTTCTACCAGTGCCGGCCATAATTTATGTTACACGACAAAAGTATATATATTCTGTTCAAATGGCCGGGTTAAAAGGAGAAAACTGTGGACAAAATAACTTTAGGTGACGCAAACAGAAACATGTATAACTAAAAATATCAAATGGAAAGCTACATATAAACTCTTCTGTATGCCAAAGTAAGATGTGGTGGCAACTTTCTGACAACAGAAGTATTATTTTTGTCTCATTCTTAGCAAATGGAAAAAACTGAATCTGCCGTTTGGGATAAAAGAAATACTTAACAATTAGCTTCTTGACTGTACAGCTTTTAAAAGTGGCAAAAACAAGGTTTTATAATTATAATTTTTAATTATTAAAAAGATGTTCCTGGGTTGTCAAAGCCCGCAGGAGATGTTAACATGAAGAGCAAAACAATGTGATTATGACATGTAAAAAAGACTCTCGTATGTATTACCAAAACCAAAAGTTTATCCAAACATGGTTTGAGGTGATTTGGGAGAATTCACAATCCTTCTGTCTTCTTCTGTCACACACTCACCCTCCCAGGAGAAGCAGCAGAGCAAAGCATTATGGACTGCAGTCAGTGAGTTGAGACCTCCAATGAGCCATTTGCTGAGGTGACGGTTCCAACTAAGCAGTTGTGGTGACATTTTAACATATTAAAATAAATGAGGTAGAAGAGTGCATGTAATCTATAACGCTCATACGGTAACTACATAAATGCCACTTGTTTATAAGATGGGTTTAATTTACAGAAGAAAAATGGAGCTTCAGCTCCAACAACTAGAAGTCGAAAAATGCTGATGTCTAATGCAGGAATTGTTGATATATTCTCACCTAAAGGGCCCAGATTATATTTTACAGGGTCCATGCAATACTTATTAAGCTTGCCACCTCACTATAAAGAGTTGTATGTGTTTTTGTTAAATTTAGAGGGTAGGAAAATTTAAAAATCCCAGAATGTTGACTGATTATTTTCCATCATGAATTTGCATTACTGCTTTTTTGGATTGGCAAATTACTGTTGTTCCCTTTATTAAAATCCAGTCAAGGTATTTTGTTCTCACTTAACCGTATTTAGATGACAGTTATCCCTAAGATTGGTATGGTCATCCTTTTTGGTTTTCCAAACATCATCCACTTGCACAGAAAGGCAACTTAGAAGCATGTCAGCTTTCTATCAACAGGAGATACATTACATGTTCCAGTGACAACACTGCCTGAAGCTGTGCATTAAGGTTTTACCCATCAGCTAGCACTGGTATGCACACATCTAATAAAGATGCAATAAAGATGTATAATTACCATCTTTTTATATTCACATTTAATTCTTTCTGCTAAATAAAACTTAGTTCTGGGAATATTGTTTGTGTTTGCAGATGAAATGATCCAAAATCCACACGCTCTAGATATACCAGGGTTTGGTTTTGGAGTAGTATGAGTGTACAGGGAATTAAATATTTTATCACATAACATGAAACTCTAGTGTATTTCATTAATACACATAGTAGCACAAAATTGTGTCGAAGAAGGGGAATTATTTATGGAAAAGCAGTTGTGCACTCCACAGATCTGACATTCTATTAAAGAGTAGCAAGAAGAAAGCTCTTGTCAAAACATGAAAAGTCCGATTCATAGCTCACAACAAGCCATGTAGGGGACATGTGGAAGAAGGGGCTCTGGTCAGATGAGACCAAAATGTATCTTTTAGACCTGAATGCAAAGCTCCATATGTGGTCCATAACTGGCACTGCTCATCACCCTGAACACACCACTCTAACTCGGAAAGATGGCGATGGCAGCACCATGCTGAGGGGAGGCTTTTCTTCAGCATGGAAAAGGAAGCTGGTGAGTTGATGGGAAAATGGGTAAAAATATATTATGCTATTGTACATATCTGTAAAACTCTACTCATAGTAATATCCACCTGTATATTATATTCGGTACATATCCAGTTGTAAATTTAGTTCACAATACTAGGTATCTATATATTATACTCATAGGACAAATCTATCAGTAAAATTCTGTTTATAATAGTATCCATCTCTATATTTATTCAGTAAAAACCCATGTCCTGTACTTATGGAACCATTGTTTAACGTGCACTTGCTGCTATTGCACTTCTGGTTAGACCTAAACTGCATTTCATTGCCTTGTACCTGTACCTGTGTAATGACAATAAAATTGAATCTAATCTAATCTAAAAATAAATACAGGACAATCTTGGAAAAGAATCTGTTAGAGGATGCAAAATACTTCAGACCGAGGCGGAGGTACAACTCCCAGCAGGGCAACAACTCTAAACATGCAGCTAGAGCTGCAGTGAAATGGAAATAAAAACAATACCACGTGGTACAATGGCCCAGTCAAAGTTAAGAGGTTAATCTAATTAATATGTTGCAAGACTTGAAAATAGCTTCCCTGAGAATCTCTTCCTCCGATCTCATCAGATTTTTCATTCCACTTCACAGTTTACTGCTACTTTCTGTTGGTCCAACACATAAATTCTCAATAAAATGCATTGAAATTTGTGGTTGCAATGTAACAGAATGTGAAAAGGACCAATGGGTGGGATCATTGTAAGAAGACACCGTTTATTTGGAAACATTCATGACTTAATCTAATAGGCCTGTTGAAACAATGCCTCGGCTTTGAAAAAAAAAAGTGATAGAACCACCAAATGATAGATTACAATCCCTAAAGCTAAGGCATTATCATGGCAAATAACAAAGTATTGTATTACAAAAGAGGAAACTGAATTAAACGCGATATTCCCAAAATGCACCAAACGCAGAAAGTGCAGAACTGCTACACACGAAGACTTTGACACACAACCACGGCCGTGTCGGTGTATTTTGGGCTTTTATGAACACAACAGGAGCCTTAGTTCACAAAGACTTAGCAAATTTCTAATGAACTTGCTCCCCTGCGGGTTTTCATTTTACTAAAGGAGATGCAAGGTAATAACAGGTTCTCCGAAGCATTAACTTATGAGTTTCGTAGTAACCAACAGGGAGAGTTCCCATAGAAACCAAGTTCATTTTAATGACAGAGACAACTCTTGTAAACAGCAGAGGAGTTTGTCCCTTCTTATCAACCAGACCAAAAGAGTTTATTCTATTATTTTAGCAGTTGACATGGACTCTTCAGGACAAACATCACAGCATCTGGAAGGAAGGATGCTAAAACTACTTGGTTTTCTAGCTTGCAGTTTATAACCTCCATATTGACAGTACCGATGGGCCAGCCACAATTCTGAATATCTACATGCAACTAACAGGGAGGCAATCCCTCATATCGAGCATGCATGTGATAACGGTGGAGAGGAAAACTCCCCTTTAACAGGAGGAAACCTCCAGCAGAACCAGGCTCAGTGTGAACGGCCATCTGCCTCGACCAACAGGGGGTTTGAGAGACAGGACAGCGAGACACAAAAAGAGCATTGAGGAAGGATGACAGGAGCAAAGAGCAGCCATTTCGGAGACTGAGGAAACACGTTTTAGTTGTAAATACAAAATGTTTCTGGATATTGTCATTTTTAACACATGTTTTATAGAAATTATTACCATTTTATTATTGTTATTATCGCTACTGTACACTTTTATAATTTAGGAAATATTACATTTGCTTCTGTATTTGGTTTTCATCATGTAAATCTTACAAGAGGCTCAGAACCCCAGGTCCTGCAAGACAGAATCAGCACCAAATCCGTGGGAACACATATTTTCTACACACAAAACCCAAAGGAACTTCTACAGCAACATAATAACCAATGAGAAAACATTTTGCGTTGGCACCGTTGGTTTTGGAGTTATTGAACTTGTGAAAGTCAAAGGTGTTATTACTGTTTGGATAGACAACACGATGCTAAATAATACTGCTGTAAAAATGAAATACAAAAAACAAATTTCTGTTCTTGGTCCACAGGACTTTTACATCCCTGAACAAGAACAGGAGAAATTCAAAAAAAAAAATTTCTGGATTGGTTCTTGTCAATCTTAGTCTTGTAAATGTTCCTTTATTGTCATGGATGTGTTAACCTCCATGCTTTCATTGTCTTTTAAACCCATCTAGAATACAAATTCCAAATAATGCGCTAAAACCACCTGTTGAATAATGTACAATATGGCATGGATGTGATCCAATCAGTTCTTACCATTCCACAGTCCCTACTTGGTCATTTTGTGCCTCGTCTTGTTGGCCATGATGGTCCCCATAATCAGAGTCCCAGTCTTAAAAGTCCTCACTTGAACCTGCAGCTGTATCTCTGGACTCTGAAGTAAAAGTAAAAGCTGAAATAATCAGCTTTTACTAACAGTTCCTCGGACCAGACTTAAGAGGAAAGGAGATCGGGTTTTTTCTGCTGTTGCTCCTTCTCTATGGAACAATCTACCTTTCCAAATTAGATCTGCCCACAGCCTGGATCATTTTAAATTGCTTCTTAAAACTTATTTTTATTCTTTGGCATTTAATTAAACTAGTGTTTGATACTTTGTTTTTATTAATTTGTGTTGTTGTCACTCTTGTACAGCACTTTGGTGCAGTTCTATGCCTGTTTTAAAGTGCTATATAAATAAATTTGACATTGACATTGACATTGACTCAGGTTCACACTGGTATGGTTGAATTGCAAATTCAACCATACCATTATTGGTGATTTGCAAAAAAAAAAAAAAAAAAAGAGAGGGGGGATCATTTCAAAAGTTTATTAATGAATAAAAGTTTTATTAATAATGGTTAGCTAGCAGGTGCTCTTTCCGGTAGCTAGCTAGATCCAATAGGTTAGACTATTGTTTTTAAACTAGCGCTATCTACTGTCGGAACTTTAACCGCTTTGAGCAGAAAACGTAATATTACTCTTTAAAAACAAACAAAAAATGTAATTTACAAATGTGAAGGACACAAGACATGTATTAATATAAATTTTGAAAAATCCATATTACTTATTCAGATCAGAGGGGGGAGGAATGTATTAATGATTACCTTCTTTTTCTAGGGGTCCACATTGTCTAATTCAACCCGCTATGTGGAAGTAACACTATGAACTAGAAAATCAGTTTGCAATAGGAAATAAATTCAACTGCTTCAAATTGCTAGGCAACATCTGGTTGTGTTTGTGGTTCAACAAGTTCAGCATACGTTAAACATCTGATAGCAAAATGTGCTGCTTGTTCTGTGAACACTGGAAGATTTAAGTTATGCTTTTTAAATGCAAAATGCCAAAATGATGAAATATTCTTTCTCAGAAATCTTTGTAAAAAGTAGACTGGATGTAAACTGGTAATTTGATCACAGCTCTTTAAATACAGGAAAGCCTTGGCATTGCTTTGTAAACTGAGATTATAGTGCCCTCTATAGGGCTAAATGATGCACTAAAGTTCTAGTTGAAGATTTTAATGGTTTATCATCAATAATAGCACACCTTTACAAAGTAAACTGCATAATTTCATCAGACTGTCTAACTTCAAAACCCCTAGTCTGTTATTGGAAATCAGTTACAGAAATTGGCGGAGGAACCCTCCGGAGCCTGCAAATAGTCTGTAATTTAAAACCATCCAGAAGCCTCTTAAAAGATAATCAGACTTTAAAAGGCAAACTGTCATTCTTGAAGTGCTCTCCCTGAGGCAGGTTGTCATTAGGCTCAGAGGAAATGGACTCCTACCGAACACCTGATGCCGCTGTGGGAACAGAAGTCTGGTCTTCAGGCACAACAAGATCTCATCACAGCAGGAGTTCTTAAATCGGCACAGATAATCCGGCTTTGGTTGAGCAGAAATCCCTCAAAGACAAACATGTGCATTAAAATGTATCAAAGACATCAAAACAACCTTACGTGAGCTTTTATTGTTCCCTGCCACAGGGCGTCATTATTGGGCTGAAGGGCTTCCAAAAGTGTTCATCCATCTAACACTTTTCCACATTTTGTGACGTTACAGCATGTATTTAAACCTTATGTGATAGGCCACGTATCACATTGGTTTAAGTGGGAAGAAATGGACACAACAGCAAAAATTCTCAATTAGATTTCGATCTAGACTTCGACTAGTCCATTTTAACACGTGGATGTGGTCTGATGAAAATCCATTTCTTTGTATCTGTTAGATATTACATAAACCTACAGGTTGTTGAAGCTGTTATAAATAACAGAATCAAAATAACAGATGATTCATACACATTGTGTACGTCACACATGTGATATGCATAGAAACTGACAAAGCGTTGTACGTTTAAGGCCAAGGTCCAACTTGAAAGTCAACCTCTGTCCTCATTCTGAAGTAATTTGCTTTCCCCTTAAAGGTTTCCTGCCACCATTGCCCTGTATCTAGCTCCCTCCATCTTCCCAGTAACTCTGACCAGCTCCCCTGTCCTTTTTGAATAATAAAAAAAAAAACTTAGCACGATGCTGCCACAACCATGTTTCATCATGGGTAAATCAGGGGGCTGTGTAGTGCTAGTCTCCCTCCAGACGTAGCAGGCTGCATGTAGACCAAAAGGTACACAACATTTGATTAACTACTAAGGAACGCCCTGGAAACGGCTCATGTACTAATTGGTAGTTAACCAGTACTTCCGGGTGACCATGCAGTCCAGGCTTATTACGGGGCAACTTGTTTGTTACCAAAGCATGTGAGTTCTGAATAAACCCTGCACCAGGGAGGTCACAGCTCGTAATTGTCAAAAAGCTGTTTCCTATTGATTACTGATTTTATTGGATTCTCTCTTTTGTAAACCTACTGATCAAAGACATTAGCAATTTTATATTTTTGTACTTCATTTTGTCATCTTAATTATATCACTATATCAATTCAATTTTATTTATATAGCACCAATTCATGAAACATGTCATCTCAAGACACTTTCCAAAGTCAAATTCAATCAGATTATACAGATTGGATCAGATTGTACTGACTGGTCAAAACGTTTCTTATCTAAGGAAATTCAGTAGATTGCATCAAGTCTTGACAAGCAGTATTCACTCCTCCTGAAAGAGCGTAGAGCCACAGTGGACAGTCGTCTGCATTTTCAATGGTGTTACAGCAATGCCTCATAGTGAGCAAGCATGAAGCAACAGTGGAGAGGAAAACTCCCCTTTAACAGGAAGGAAAGACCTCAACTAGAACCAGGCTCAGTGTGAACGGTCATCTGCCTTGACCCACTGGGGGTTAGAGAAGACAGAGCAGAGACACAATATGCGAGACAAAAAAAAGCACAGAACCCCTATTGTATCACTACAAAGGTTTCACTTACGAGTACCAAATCATTGCCTGGCTAGTATTTTGTTAACTTCATGTAGTGAAACATCGTACCAGGCACTTATTGACCAATCTTTACTTAAGGAGTACCTGACCATTACTAATCATTACTCAATCAGTCCATTATCCAATATTAACCAATACCTTTTTGATCTCTTACAAATAAAATACATCCATAACTGATCCGTTAGATACAATTTCTATAATATAGTACTGGTTAATAAGGTTTGGCTGTGTTCCCCAGTAAGTACTGGTTAACTACCCACTAGTACATGATTTGTTCCCAGGGCTTTCCCTAGTAGTTAATCAAATTGTGTGTACCTTATTGTAAAGTATTACGCCAATTTTTTGGGCCACATGACTGACAATTTTCCTTACAACAGATTCCCCCACCTGAGTATGAATCTCATAAAGAGGCTTCTGGAAAGTTCTCTTAAAAATCCTCTCCTTGCCTGGCCTGTCAGTTTAGGTGGACAACCATGTGGCAGCAGGTCTGCAGCTGGGCAATTCTCTCCACATTTTTGCATGAATTGAACAGTGCTCTGTGAGATGTTCAAAACTTGTGATATTGTTTTATGACTTAAATCAGCTTTAAACATCTCACAACTTTACCCATGACCCATCATGTGTGACTATTGGTCTTAACAATGTTAGTTCACTTATGTTCTCTATCTAACCTCTGAGACCTCCACAGAACAGCTGCATTTATATTCAGCAAATTACACATTCACTGGTTTTGTTTGTTAAAACAAAAAAGATTAATGTGTAAAAAAAAAACATCAAAAAGTATTGTTTTCCTTCCACTTGACATATGTATACTACTTTGTATTGGCCTATCACATAAAATCCCAATAGAATACATTGGAACATAAGGAATTTATTCATTAGATACATCACAAAAACATAAAAAAAAACATCTCAGTGTTTAATGGTTGCAGTGTAACACATATTTTGACAAAAATATTTGAGCGTGACATGTATGATGTTTTAATACCTTTAACCACCCCGATCCAACCTTGCTTTCCCGTTTTTATGTTGACCTAACTCACTTTGACTGGGGCCGAAGTTGTGAAAATATTTGGATATCTTTTCAAAAACTCAAACAAAAGACTATGAGAGACATTGCAATTAACAGCCCAAAGGTCCTGTTGGACCAAAAGGCACCGAGGACTGAGCACCACATTAAAGAAATCTACTCAGCACGCTCTCAAATCAACAAAGCAAAGTCTGTCAGCAAGAGGCCGCTGCATGTAGACTCAAGGAGCCAGACGGACCACATATTGCGACGCTGAGGAGATTTAAAGTGGCCCAACTCTTAACAAAAAAAAGAAAGAGAAAAAAAAAAAAGACCTTCTCCTTTTCCACTTCGCTAACCACACACACTGGACCTTAAAGCCAAATTGTCGTGGAGGGGGAAGAGACATGAGGTCTTGGTGTCTGCCACTCTGTACCGCTACATAAAAAGAAGGTGAAGGATGCCGTGTGAGCAATTGGTTCCAATTGACAGAAGATTGGTCATGGTCAGCCTTCTGAGTGGAAATCCACGTGAGAATGGAGTATTTGGGCCAGCAAGGGGCACAAGAGGCCAACAGCACACAATGAGGCCACTCAGAGGAGTCTGGCTGCTCTGGAAATGTGGGGAATTTAACTCTTCATAGCCTGTTTTTTTTTTAAATACAGAGTTATAACCTCTGTAGTAGAAATACAGTAACTTGCATGTTCCTGGAAACATGGCAGTAACATTTAGAGTTTTTCTAACCCAACAAAATAAAATCCAAGGTTTGTTCAATGACTTGTGTTAAATAAACAAAAGGTCAAGTCACATGCTTAAAGTTGTGCATCAAATAGCACCTCTCTAACCTCAACTACTACCATCCTTGTGACTTTCTCACCAATTAGGCCGGTCCTGCTCACTGAAAGAGACCGGCTGCTTTTAAGTCTCGGAGGGCCAAAGGGTCAGCGCTCAATCAGCGTGCTTGGAGAGGTTGTGTGTTTGAACGAGTAGTTGACAGGCCGAGGATGAGGGGGGGGTCAAAGGAGGCGGGGGTGGGGCAGTGATTGGTGTGGGTGGGGAGTCCTGCCAGCTCCGCAGAGCAGCCTTTTGAAGCCTAGACACTGGCCAGGGCAGCTTGGGCTTTCACAGTGCAGCCGGCCTCTCTTCCAGGCCTGCAGCAGCTGATGACAAGGCCCCAGCTGCTAATTATACGGCTGATAGAGAGTCACTCAAGTGGGACTGTCAGAGCCGGGGGTGGCCCTTGTGTCTGCAAGTTTAATGGAAAGTCAAGGGTGGGAGATGGAGAATAAGGAAGTCTCCACCTCCATAAGGGTGGTTATATTTTTAAAAGGCAGGTTTTTTTTTTTTTTTTGTTACAATATTTTTTCCATCAGACATCTTACATCCACTTATTGTTGTAAATAACATTTTGAGGATGAAATAAACCCTTTTGTTTTAGGGATAGGGGATGAAAAAAGCAACAAATAACTGTAATGAATTAAAAAAAAAAATTGGGTTTGAATTTGCTGTGGCTTTCCTCCAATCCAAACAGACTCAAAATTATACATACAGATTTAAATGAATAGATACACCCGCACACGCGTACGGTAAGCTAAATGTTCCCTAGCAAGTTGGACAGAAAGCACGTGCTTATTGTAGCCATCAACGAGGTCCCGGTACAATTCAGGCCTGCTAGTTGGCCGCTCTCTTCATCAGAAATGGCAGAACTAATTTAGGTTGGTTTCCAGAAGCTGTTCTGATGCATGTTTGGGATCATTCTCCTGCTGGAAAATCCCACTGTGTCCAAGTTGCAAAGTTTTAGCTGTTGATTTAAAGTGAAACCATGCTTGACAACTGTTTTTAGGTAAGAAAGCTTTTCCTCCAAACAACACTCTCCGCGTGACCAAAGTGTCAAATCATTGTCATACTGAAAGAATCTTCTCCAGAAACTGTTTGGCTGGTCCATCTGGGCAGCTGCAAATTTTATTTAAACTTTAAGTTGTCGATTTTGGAGTAGGCATTTCTTTCTCGGTCTGCACCCTTTAAGTTATCGTCTCTCTGCCCTGGACAGAAACACTGGTGTTCAAACAGTTTCCAGTTTATTATAGGCTTGAGCCTTTGTGATTTTGTGGGTGGTTCCTAACATCTTGGCGAATTTATTTTACCTGAGGTTGACGGTTTGGGTCAGATGGGGAACTTGGGACACAAGTTCCCCAATCATAAACAAACGTGCATTAAAGATGATCCTGGGCCGAAAACCGCTCCTGGATCACCCTGACTTCAGTCCTACTAAACATTTACTGCCCCTACTTAAGAGCAAGGTCCATTCCAGGAAACCAACCAATAGAAGTGCATGAATTATACAGTTTCTAATGAATTATACCACAGGCTCACTGGTGGATACAACAATATGTGGATTCTTTGTAACTTGCTAAGGTATAATTTTGAAGCTGCTAGGATTAAAGAAAAGCTACATCTAATTTAAAGTTCATTTTAGTTGTTTGCGGTATCAAAAATCCACTGTAAAAAAAGAAGAGATGAAAAGCTCCAGATTAAAGACATCCAGGTCAGTAATGAGTGTTTGTAGACTTGTTGCTGGCACTGTGCAGAATAACTTCAATAAACCCTTGCAGTTCTATCCAGATCCATCTGTCACAGCTGGGTTTAAGTCCCCTCAACGTGCAGCGCACTGTCCACCTTTCTGAGAGCTCCCTGCCATGGATCCATGCTAGATCATCATCTGACCCGAGGATACGGGAGCAGGACCTGTTGAATTCCAGATGTAGTACTCTTTGGACAGGAGTTCTCGGGCTGAGGACCACACAGGGATACCGATTTCAGTTTCACATAAGAACAGAGCAGGAAATGCTTTGACATAAAAGCTGTCAGCTTACATGTGATGATCCTTGGTTTGGCGGATGAGTAAACTTGCACTGAATGCTGGTCAACAAAACACCCGGACAGAGTCGTGTCTGGCACTTTTAAGTACAACTGCTGGGAAAAAAAAGCAAAACTGTTATAAAAGTTGCAAATTAGGCGTGACTTATTGGTTTCACAGTGTGTTGCAAATGTAAATCATACCCCTTGAACTTTTTTCACACTTTCAAACATTCAGATGTTAACTAGCACTTATCAGACAGTCCACGGTAACTCTGGAGGAGCTGCAGAGATTCACATTTAAGGGATGATAAGTTACTGGCAGGAAAACTATACGGCATGAACTGAGAAAGAGGTAATGCTGGATAGCATGTTCTCCCACACAATAACCACCGGCACACCCTAGTGGTGTGTTCTCTCCCCACTCCTCCCTGTACACGAAAGACTGCACCTCAGCTGACCCGTCTGGGAAACCCTTGAAGACTGCAGATGACACCACTGTCATTGGTCTGATCCAGGACAGAGATGAATCTGCATGCAGACAGGAAGTGGACCAACAACACTGTCTGCTGTGGATCACCTCTGGTTCCTAGGAAGCCTCCCTTTCTCAGGACCTGAGCTGGCCCTCACACACAGTCACCGTTCAGAAGCCGGCCCAGCAGTGACTGTACTGTCTGTGGCGACTCAGGAAGTACAACATCTTATAAACGGCCATTATTCAGCTTGTGCCGTTTGTCCATCACTGTGTGGTTTGGCTCATCCACAAAAAGGGACAGGTCCAAACCACAACGAAATATTAAGGCCGCAGGAAGGATCATCGGGGCCGACCATCCCCAGTGTGAAACATGGATACAGCAGCATGATGCTGAGGGTGTGGTTTTGTTCTGCAATGGTAGAGAAGCTGGTCAGAGTGGAAGGGAAGATGGATAGAGGTAAATACCAGCCCATCCTGACAAAAGACCTATTTTGTCAGGTTTTTTCCAGTTTTGGTCCGTGAAGCAGACACCCTGTCTACTTTTAAGACTAATCTTAAAACCTTCCTTTTTGACAAAGCTTATAACTAGAGTGGCTCATGTTACTCTGAGCTACCTTTATAGTTTTGCTGCTATAGGCTTAGGCTACTGGAGGACATCAGGGCCTATTTTTCTCACTCTACTGATTTCTACTGTTCTCCAGATTTGCATTTCAGCTTTTAACCTTTTGTTCTCTCTCTATTTTCTTCAAAGTAGGTACACCTGGTCTGACGTTCTGTTGACTGTGAAATCATCCAGGGAGGACAGATCACCGACTATTACCATCAAATGTAGAACAAATTACTAGATCAATGTGTGCTTCTGTGCTTTTTTGTCTCTCTTGTTGTGTCTCTGCTCTGTCTTCTGTAACCCCAGTCGGTCGAGGCAGATGACCGTTCATACTGAGCCCGGTTCTGCCGGAGGTTTTTTTCCCGTTAATGGGTGGTTTTTCTTTCCACTGTCGCTTCATGCTTGCTCAGTATGAGGGATTGCAGCAAAGCCATGGACAATGCAGACGACTCTCCCTGTGGCTCTACGGTTCCCCAGGAGTGAATGCTGCTTGTCGGGACTTTGATGCAATCAACTGGTTTCCTTATATAGGACATTTTTGACCAATCTGTATAATCTGACCCAATCTGTATAATATGATTGAATGTGACTTTGTAAAGTGCCTTGAGATGACATGTTTCATGAATTGGCGCTCCGCAAAAAGTTAAAAGCTAAAATGACGACAGTCATTTCAATGTAATACAATGCAAAACTGAAGAACAGTAGAAATCAGTAGAGTGAGAAAATTAGACCCTGATGTCAGCTTTTCCTTACAATGTTTGCATTTGACAGCTTTACAAATCTAAAAAGTAAATATAAGAATGGCAATTAATAAACATATGAGCAAAGAGAAATGACATTAGCATTTTAAGTGGAATGGATAAACCTAAATGATTTGTTGTTTTCATAAATATGTAATAATTAACATTCATCAGTTCATGCAAGTCACACTTACAGCACATTCTGAGTAGAAACAATTGTGTTAAAAATGATAAAACTTTATGTGTAGCTTTGGGAATACCTGAAATCCAATAATCAATGTATATTAGTAGTACAATACTTATTAGCAGACTTTTAATGCATACTTTTAGCAAGTTGTTAATGGAAAAATGAGCACCTTAATGTAGGCTGTAAGTCCTGTGCAGAGAGGGTCCGAAGGCCCTTGGGAGGACCCAGAAAACGTTATTTTGCCATCCAACGTGACCTCATGAGACTTTGGAAACTTTTGACCTTTAATTCAGTGGAAAACAGAAAAGCAGTGTTAGTTTTTAAAATGTATTAAAATTCTGTAAAATTGTGTTTTTGTTTTTAAATTTAAAAAAAAAATGGCATGTACCCAGAACCCAGACCAGCAGATTCTTTTCCTTTGACACGTCTAGTTGTCCAGAGCTCACCTTCACATCCACAACACCCATCTGATTTCTGGACAACATGCATGCATTTGTGAAAAGACTTAAAAAAATACACTACCATTTCACAGCAGAGCACACCAAAATAATCCTGATTGCCTCTAAATTTCATCAGACAGGCAATGTGATATTGTCTCTTTTTAGATGATCTATGGTAAACTGTTATATTTTATGTATACTTTATATACATTTTTCAGTTTAGTCTCATGGCTCTGAAAAGATTTTGCAGAGCATACATCGAAATCTTTCTAACAAACATTTAAGAAGCTGCACACAGAATTAGATATTTTCATATTTGAGTTGGCCTAATTGTCTTTTTAATCGAAATTTTAAACTTACTTGTGGATTCAGACACCCAAACAAACGCAGTTGAACATAGAAAGGCTTCTTTCAATCAAGTGAAACTAACATATAAAACAATATTTCAGTAAAAAGCAGCATCTACTTTCTGTCCTGCACCTTGCATTTCACCCCATCAAGTTTTCCTTTTCTTTTCTTTGTCATAGTATTTTGCTTTCCTTAACACATCTAGAAAACAAAACTATCTTGATTCTACTTTGAGGTAATGAATTGTTTCTGTTTTTGCTAGGATTGGGATTGGGGAAGCTTGATATCAGGAAACATGTCATGCAATGGTAAATTCCCAATCAGGCAAATTCAATGCAGATTTACAAAGCTGAACTAGTTATGTATACTATATACACATATGTACAGCTGATTTATTTATTTATTATTACTATTTGTATTTATGTTTTGAATTCTGTACAGCAGTTTGATCAATCTGTGGTTGTTCCAAAGTGCTTTAGAAACAAAATTTGATTGACTGATTGTTAAAACTTGCACAGTCAAGCTGGTTTTGCAGCTCTAGACAATCTAAATGTAGTCAGACTGAAAGCAAATATGGATGTTCGAATACCAAAAGTTCCTGATAGCTCCATAACTATTAATCACTAACTAAATAAAAATACATGTTTTTAAAAACACATCTTAACTATGGTGTCTTACCACCATAGTCTAATTTCAAAGATGGCGTTGTATGTGAGTAACGTTCTTGCAGCTGCTTACCTGTTGAAGAATGGCAGGTGTGCTGCACAGTACTCAAAACTGTTCTTCACAGACTCGTGGAGTTTGAGGGACACGCTCAAACGAAGGTTATTCTCCTCTTCCTTCAGCTGATATGAGCCAAGGATGGGGGGAACAGGGACCTGGAAGAAAGGTTCAGCAGTAAAGTTCAGCAGTTATCCATTCTCTAGATACTTCATAAAGTCAAATGGGTCTCTTCTGAAATGGATACCTGCGAGGTGTAGCTGCAAAGTCTAAATGGCTCCAGAGGAGGGGAGAAGGGAAACTTGTAGGGCCCGGAGAAAGCCGAGCCATCGGCATTATCGACACTGCTGGCGGTCAAGATGCTGGAATCCAGTGAGGTTACGCAGGGATGGACCAGGATGTCCTGCAGTGGAGAACCATTGTGCGGCAGTGACAGGGTCACAGTGACGTTTGGTAGCACCCCCTCCACTTCACACTGTTGACGGAAGTGCAGGGTGATGAGGAAAAAAACAGGCGCAATGCAGTGAGGTGACAGTACCTCGTAAAAGCATTCACATTCTTTGATTTATTTGATTGATTTATTTTACATTTGGTTCTTTAACATATTTTATTTGGGATTCAACAGGAAAGCCCAACAGAGTGGTGCAAAACTGTGAAGATGAAGGAAGGGGGCATCGTTTTTTTAAATGTTTTTACAAATAAAGTTCTGAAAAAACTGTGGAAAGCACGTGTACCATGTGACTAATAGGTATTGCAACCTATTCAGAACATTTAACAAAGACATAGGCTCGCCATCCTCTCCGGAGAAGCTGCACAGATCCGCAGCTCAAGTGGGAGCATCTGTTGTCATGACAACTGTTAGCTGTGCACACCACATATCTGGATTTTATGAAAGAGTAGCAAGGATAAACCTAATGACAAAAGAAAGCTATAAAAAAAAAGTGTTGCAGTTTGCTACATGCCTTGTAGGAAAATTAAAAACACGTGGAAGAAGGACAGCAAAGACAGGGATCAAAATTTTGCAATACCTTGTATTGGAATATAAAATAACCCCCCCCCCCCCCAAAAAAAAATACAATAAAGTTTGTGGATGTAATATGAAAAATAAATGTTTATGGGGCAGTATTAGTATGTTCTGTGCATCGATCACTTACTTTGCAGGTCACAGTCCCATAAACATCCCACAAGTCCTGTCTGGTTGGGCTCCCGTACTGCATTGAGCGTACCGTTTCCACCACTGCAACATTCACCGTGGCTCGGCCGCGATGTAGGCCTGTCTTCCAGGCCGGCTGCTTCTGGGCGCCAGCGGAGGTGGGCACCGTGGGTGCAGTGGGCGTTACCGCTTGGGGGGTATCAAGGAGTGTGCCAAGAGGGCAGACCTGCAAGAGGAGAGATGGCAGCGTTGCCATACGAGAGACCAGCCCCTCACTATCAAGATTTCCCGCTGAGCCAAGGAGAAAGGTCTGGAGGCCGGCTAGAAATGTAAGACCTTGCGAAACTGACAGCAGGTTGGCCAGAGGAGGCCGCGGCTCTGAAGGGATGTCCACTAATGGCAGGCAAGCCAGGATGAGTGGCGCCTGAGAAAGAGCCAGCACAGGCCACAGTGTTCCCTTTCCGTCCAAGCGTAGCTCCACAGCTGGTGATCGTGGACGGTACAGACAATCATCTCTGGCAGCTACGTAGGACTTGTGAGAGCCTGAAAGACCCAGCTCGGTGAGCAGGAGCTGCAGGAAGCTGCTGTCTTCTGGGACTGCAACATAGGAGGAACCTGCCAGGCTTTTAGCACGGTGTTCCACAGTGCAGAACCTCCTGTTAGGGAGACACAAGACGTTCAAACACATTGGATAACTAATAACAATGTGAGATTAAAGCAATCTAATATTTAAAAAAAAAACACACAATCATCTTATCTTTAGCATATATACAAAACAGGGAGCGTGTGAAGAAA
The DNA here is from genome assembly GCF_011125445.2 of Fundulus heteroclitus. Classification (NCBI taxonomy): domain Eukaryota; kingdom Metazoa; phylum Chordata; class Actinopteri; order Cyprinodontiformes; family Fundulidae; genus Fundulus; species Fundulus heteroclitus. Next base: position 9,555,016 of record NC_046379.1, on the reverse strand, counting down.
AAAAACAGAAGGAAGTCACGGACCTTGAAAACCGTATTGATGCATTTTCTCCTTTCTCATTATTAATAATCCACAAAGCTCGTAAACTCATCTGTCCGGTTCTAACAACTTCCCTAACATCTAAAAAATCTCATTTGCATGCTTTCCTTTCTTATATTTAGCTATGTATTTCGTTCTCGGGGTAATATATCCCCTCTGTGCATGAGTTCATTTCCTGTTATTTCACGTGACAAGCAAGCTCACCCAGCTGACACATGCGCATGCGCAATATGACTGGACGTGCGGGGGGAGATGGAAATTCCGACTGTTTAAATGAGATTTGGATGTTTTGGCTCAGGTCACCACCAAAACAAGTTCTTCGGGGTTCAAGAGCAACTATTGACAATCACTTTTAATCAATATTTATTTAGCTATTAAATCATGGAGAATAGGTAAATATTCAGTTTAGAATTTGGTAAATTTCAATCCAATATTTCTACCAAAGTTTAATATGAAACAACCTCCTCTCTGCCCATCATCTAAACCCATATATGTTGCAGTACACACCGCTTTGTTTTTCCTGTGCTGATATTTGTTAACATGTTTCACAGTGTGTCAGGTTAAAGTGAAGTTTGATTATAAAATAACAATCCAGCTTTTAAACATCTCCCAGAGGATTGTAAAATCCATCGTCTGAAAATAGACAGTTTATTGCAAAAAATGCAAACTAACCAAGTTATGGTAATCCACCTAAACTGAAAGGAGGAGCAAGATGAAAATTAATGAGAGAAACAGTCAAGAAGCCAAATGTGTTGCAGGAGGAGCTGCAGAGAACCAGAGCTTAGATGGGAAAATCTGTTAATAGGACAAATATTAATTGGGTGCTTTCCTTTTCTGGTCTTTATGGTTGAGGAAAGCAAGATGAAAAGCTAATATTTGAAAGAAAGCTGAAAGAAGATCTGGGTAAAGTTTGCCACAAGCCATGTAGGGGAGACAGCAAACAGGAATCTCCTCTGGTCTGGTCAGACCAAAATGTAACTTTTGGGCCTCCAAGCTAAAAGCTGTCTGTCATGGAAAATGGACACTGTACACCACCCTGAACCCAACATCCTTACAATGAAACATGGCGGTGGCAGCATCATGCTGTGAGGATGTTTGTTCTCAGTAAGGATATGGAAGCTGGTTATAGTTGATGCAGCGATGGATGGATATAGATTCAGGGCTTTCCTTGAAAACAACCACTGCATGAAAAGTGAGATTTTCGTCCCCGTAAACTACCGCAGATCTCCCTCATTTTCGGCAGTTGACGACAATTTGCAACCCGCGCTTGTTGCCGTTTTCAGTGCCACAAATTGTCGGAACCGGACTCTGACGTATGTGGAGAGCGATCAGCTGCACTAATGGCCCTAATTAGCATATGAATGCAGCGAACCCGCGCGGCTGGCCAGGTCTGGCTTGAATAACCTACTCAGTATTGGCTGAAACCACTTTTTTTAAATAAGTAAAATCGCTCCTGATTGGCAGCAAAACCACACGTGGCCAGGCCAGGCTTGAACGTTCTTACTGAGTATTGGATGGAACCACTTCTTTCAAACAAGTAAAATCACTCCTGATTGGTTGGCAGATCCCCAATAACTTATTTACATATATATTTATATATATTTATTATATATTTATTTATTTATTCATTCATATTATGCTGTATATTCATGTTATCCTATGTAGGCTACTACACTATTATTAGGCTACCATCAAGGACATGAATGAATTTATACAGGAAATGAACATTTGCCAGGAAGATGTTTATGCAAAGAAAGAGCTTTATTAAAACAAACACCTATATACAACGCGAGGATCCAAAAACTACAACTCCGTGAACTGTCCGTTTGCCTCCTCGGGGTTGTAGGTAACTGCTGGCAGCGTTCTTTCTGAGGCAGGTCCGATGTGCAGACGCCTCCTGTGCGTGGCTCTGTACTTCGGCGTCGCCTCTAACCGGGACTGCAGCTCCACACAGAGTTCAGAGAGATCCGGTGTTGTGCGCAATTCTGTTCCCCCGTGAAAATCTGTTTCCCCCGTGTCGGGAATGCGCTTTGCAGCCGTTTTCCCGGCGCTTCTAATTGATTTCTCGGTAAAACAACTCATATAATCATGTCATGGTTGTAACAGTCAGTTTAATCGGCAGCTGTTTACAAAATTGTAGAATAAATATAAAACAAACTATGTCTTCTTACGCTGTATTGTGTTATAAATGGCAAGATAAACGGTCTTTTTCCAACTTTTGTCACTTTAACCTGACATAAAAGTAAGCCATAAAACACTATTCCAGCACCTACTGTGTATTTATGATTTTACATTGCTGAAAGAGGAGGATGGGATGGCTGATAGCAGGACACAAACATTATGGCTGTTTCTCAATTCACGAGAATGCGAGCGCGTTCTCGTGAATTGAGAAACAGCCTAAGACTTCCTGAAAACACAAGAGTGTAGACTTCCCAGTACATCCCTTTGTAATATAAAATATGACAGTTTACTGGATTAAGGAAATTTCTAGTATACTACATCCCATCACACATAATTTTTGAGAATTTAGAAACATTTGCTCTTTATTTCCCAAAGTTTTCGGGAGATGTCTGAAAGACCGTTTATTTATTTTTATTTTACAATTTTGTAAACAGCTGCCGATTAAACTGAATGTTACAACCTTGACATGATTATAGGATTTGTTTTACCGAGAAATCAACTAGAAGCGCCGGGAAAACGGCTGCAAAGTACGCTCCCGACACGGGGGAAACAGAATTGCGCACAACACCGGCCTACGAAATGGCGGCGGCCGTCCAATCCATCCAGAGACCACGCCAACAACGCCATCTTCTTCGCCAGGCTAGAAAATAATTAAATGAGAGTGGTATGAATAAAAATCAAACGCAAGTCACAATAACATTAAACAAGGAAGGAGAAGCAGTAAAAACAAGTCACTTACAGATAATGTCGTCTTTATCAACATCGTGTCAATCTGGAATTGCAGACATGCTCCGACCAAATAGGAGGTCACCGCCTCGCTCCGGTTCATAGCGCCTGCAATTTGTCTCCGAGTTGTGAAGACGGCATACTGCTTCCTGTAAATGAAAATACACTTTAATAAAGCTTGTTCTTTTGCAAGGCTACTAGGCTAATCTTAGATTTGGTTGTAGGCTAGGCTACTTTTAGCTTAGCTAGCAGTCACCGAACATATTCTTACCTAAGCTTGGGATTGTGCACCCGTCTTCTCTTCTCTTCTTGGAGTTAGTCTCTCCCGCACAGTTGTTCGACTGCAGAGCCGCCAACTTGTCCTCTATGGACAGCAACCTGGAGTTTACCGAATTCTGCAGTTAAGTGAACCGCTAATTCATATCGGCACTATTAGCTGACGAGACGGTCCGCTTCTTCTTCTTCTTCTTCTTCTTCTTTCGGTTTTTATGGCGGTTGGCAACTAACTTTAATGGTGCATTACCGCCACCAACTGGACTGGAGTGTGGTACTGGAGTCTAACCTTCCCTGATAGGTTGCAAACAAATAAAACAAACACACAAACAAACATAACGAAACAAACCAATCAAAACAAAACAAACAAAAAGATCATACTAAATTATTTTTATTAGTCCTGTATTCCTCAGGAAGCCAATTACGTAGTTTACACTCATTTCCCCTGTGTTTTTTTTGCAGAAGTTTAGCCTCATCTGTTCTCCTTGTAATTGTAAGACTAGTCTTTGTCTTTCTTCCTGAAATTTATTACAGTGTACAATAACATGCTCTATAGTCTCTGGACTACCACAGAATTCAGTTGCCATCAGCATGCTTCTTCATTATTAACAAAGTTTTATTTAGACGTGTGTGTCCATACCTCATTCTAGAAAATACATCCTCCTCCTCCTTGCTTCTGTTTGTATTTCTGCTCTTTCCCACTTTATTCTGAATATTATAGAACTGTCTTCCAGTCTGCCCACCGTCCCATAATGTTTGCCATTTACCCTTAACTATGTTTTTGACCATACTTTTAATTTCTTCTTTGCTGTAGTGCACTTCAACATCTATATTAGAATGTCTAGCTGCTTGCTTAGCACTTTTATCTGCTAACTCGTTTCCTATTACTCCTATATGAGCTGGTACAATACCAGAGTTATATTAATTCCTGACTTTATTAGATTATTTGCAGCTTGCAGTATATCATACACAATGTCTTGCCTTGATTTTGACTGAAATGTTTTAATACTGATTAAAGCTGAGCTGGAATCTGAAGCAATTACTGCCTTCCTTGGCCTATTGTCCTCCACCCAAAGCAAAGCTAGCCACACAGCAATCAATTCCGCTGTGTAAACTGCTAAATCATCACTGATTCTTTTTCCAACTTTAATGTTTAATTTTGGAATGACATAAGCAACACCCATTCTTTTATCAGTTAGTTTAGATGCATCTGTATATATAGTTAAATCCTCACTATACCTCTCCATTAAAGTGGGACTTATTTTTAGTTCATTAAACCCCATTTCATTTACTTTAACCTGAATGACCCAACCAAAACTTCTGACTTGAACATTTCCACGCTCTTGGCATTGCTTCAGTACCGACTGACTCATATGAGACAGTCCACTGATAGCAATCAGCAGTTTCTTCTCGTTAGTCTGTGGACTGGCTGAAAGTTGTAGATCGCGTCCAAGAGGAGTTGAAGGCGAGACATGGGTAAACTCCCCCTGCAACCCTGATTTGCATTTGTATAGCTCACAGCATTTTCATTTACATGTTAAAGCCTCACCTAGAATTAGGAGGAGGGGGGGTTATGGGGGGACCACGCCAAGCAAGGTCCACGTCAATTTCTGACAATTCACGGCAGTTTTCGGTGTTGCCTGCAAATTACCGTGAACAGCCGTTAACCTGAACTTCCACGACAATCTACAGTGCCGCATAGTGACGAAAATCACACTTTTCATGCAGTGAACCGGTATGACCGGCAAAAGACTTTAGGTTCGGACAGAGCAAGGCAATGGCCCTAAATTTACAGCCAGAGCTACAATACATTTTCTTTTTTAGATTAAAGCATATTCCTGTGTTTGTTGCAGACTTAAATTCAACGGAGAATCCAAGGCAGGTTTTCTAAAAATCAAAAGCTGATAGAGACCTCAAATGAATCCAAATCAGCTTTATTTGCCTGGTTCGTGCAAAACCAGGGAATTTAACAGGATGGCTTTGAATTTGTCATTAGTGCAAAAAAAAAGACTTGCAGCAGTACTTGCGGCAAAAGGTGGTTCTGCGAAGTATTGATTGAACGGGCTAAATACTGCACATCATATTTTTTTTTATATTATTTTAATTAGAGAACGCTTCAAAACCATGCTTTAATTTCCTTCCCACTCACAAATATGGTTATCACATCAAATCTCTCAAAACTACATTGAACTTTGTGGTTATTAATTAACATAATGTGAAACGGCTAAATGAGTGTTAACATTTTCACAAGGCATCACAGCTTTTTTCCAGTTGTACAGCAGCAGTTCTCAGACGGGAACCAACCTCCAGCCCAGAGCCACCTAAACGAGCCAGCACGTTGAATCGGCTCAGCCTCGGACAGCTCTTATCTGTCCCCACCCTTCCCTCCCATACAGGAAGCTGCATTTCTAACAAGCTAGCTGTCAACAAAGGCTAAAAGTGAGCGGAAGAAAACAACAACAAACCCAAGCAAAAGTCGGCGTGATAGCCGACTGTTGATTGGTTGTCTTAAAACGTTATTTTACTTGTCTGTCCGGGGAATAGTGACCATGGCGACCACCGCACAGCTGTTCGAGGTAAGCTATCCTAGCTAGCAGGCTAACTAATGGTTAACTGTTATAACGGCTCCTTAACGGTGCTGACTTTCTGTATCTTTACAATACGCAAATAAAGGTTTCCACGTTGTTTGCAGTGACAATAAGGTAGTTTCATTCAGTAAAATGCAAGGGGCAAAGAGCCCCCGACTTTTCCATCTTCCCGAGATGTCATTGTTTTTAATTGCGTGCACAGCTGTGATTTAATATTTTATGAGATATTTATGTTTCTGCTCTCTGGGAAGCTCATGATTTGCTCCAGCTACGCTCTGGTCAGCTGTTCACTTTGTTTTTTGCCCCCATGTAGGAGCCTTTTGACGCGGATGAGTATATCGAGAGGCTGGCGTGGAGGATTCCAGGAGGAGGCTCTAAAGGAGGAGCTGAGGCATTTGACCCCAAAAGGTAATAAATGGATGTCAGTCGCCACGTTTGCAACAACACAGAAATACCTCTATAAATCATCCTAGTTTGATTGATGTTTTCATTAATCTGAAAGCACACTGGTTCATAAATTTACAGTTAAAGATGCACCAATCAGAGGTTTCCTGACCAACACCGATTTCCAGCTTTTCTTGATATGTGAACAATCAATTATTATATATTTTTTAGAGATATATGGTAATATTTAATCCAGCACAGAGTAATGGGATTAGAAGGTAACCCCTTATTTATGTGTCACAGTATGTATATTAATTTCAGATATAGAGGGATAGATGAAGATGTAAAATAAACATACCCAGAATAATAAACATCTATTTGCTTTTTTTTTAATCAATCATGTAAATTTTTTTAGTTACCCCACACAAGAATCCAGATTCCATCACAAGTTGGGATGATTCATTCAAGCATGTAATTGTAATGTTTATGTTGAAGAAAAAAGGCAAGTTGTATGTCTTTTTGTTTATATGCAGAATGTTTTTTGTTCCTGTTTTTAAGTGCTGGAAATATCATATTGCACAGTAACAAACATTATTATAATTTTTTTTGGCTGAAATTAACAATTGGTACAAGTCAGTGACAGCTTTCAATGTGAGTTGGAAATTAGATTTTTAAGTTGTGCAGCTGTCTTAACATTCCTCCTACATATTTTATCTTGGAAAGTTCAGTACATTTATTTTTTCAAGAGCAACATTAATGTTCTTTTAAATGAAATTGTTTGTTTAAAAATACAATTCTTGCTAAGATCATTTATCAAAATGTAAGTGCCAAACCTTTATCTGATTGTTTTTTTTTTTTAAATCAATCTCAAGAAAGTGCATAGAAACACACACTGTTTAAGTGTTTGTAGAGCAAAACATGCTAAGAGATTTTAGATAATTTCCATATTTGATGACCTGCCAGTCAAGGGAAATTGTCAATTCTGACCGATCCATGGACGATTAATTGATCGATTTCTATTTACTGTGACTATATTTTTGAATGACCCCATTAAATCCCTTTAAAAAAAAAAATTCATCAAGTGAAATCAAATTTATAAATGAAAGCACATTTAAACAAATTAATTGAACCTTAATGCTATACGAAATAGTGGTATGTTAATTGGGTTTAATTAGTGACCCAGTTTTCTCACAAACTTATAATCTTGAGAACCTTTTAGACAATCACACGTCATTTATTCAGGGTTGCCTGAAGAAAAGCTTAATCGCTGTTTACCTTTCGATGGTAAATATTATGAGCATAATTTAAGTGACAAAGTGGTATAAATACAAATATGTCTGCTGGATGGTGTCCTGGCAACATTTTTCCCTTTTACTGTTTAAAAAGTATTCTTTCAAAACAGTTCATGTTGACTAAATACTTTCAAGTAAACTTGCTTAGCTTATTTTAAGAGTTCCTTTTAGTTATTTTTTTATTATTTTGCCTTGTCATGGTGAATAAAATAGTTAACGTCTGCCGTATAGATGTTGCCGTAATTATAATATCCCCACTCTCAAAGCGCTGCTGCTGTTTATGTGCTCCATGTGGATTAGTCAGTCCATCTTTATTTATGAAGCGCCTTTCTAATCAGGGTGTTGCTCACCATAACCATAACTGCTAAAACATTTTTATTCCATACTAATGCAGTTTTATTTAAAATAAACTACAGTTTCAAATATAAAGATCAAGAAATGTAAAAAAGAAAAGAAAAAAAAAAACATGTCAGGTTTTCCTTACAATTGAGTATTTTCTATTCTTGGATGTGTATCAGAATGTTTTTTACTGTTCTGGGCCACAATAGTTTGCTTAAAATGGCTGCTATTAAGGGTAGGCTGAAAATGGTTCTGGATGGGAGAATTTTCAACCAAAAAGATGTTTAGGCTCATCACTAGTTTACAACTTTTAGCTCCTCAATCGTCTCCTTTTTCTTAATTTTTCAAATTAGTGCATTTATGTCCATGCAGTTTTCCACCTTTAATTTAATTGGAGCTTTCTGTACAAGATTGTTAAATGTTTAATACATGCTTTACCATTTAATATAACTGTTTTTTTCATTAGAATACTTTTTAACTATTAATTGGGACATTGTCTAAGAATGGTAATCCTTCCTACAGCACATCTAGGCTTCTTATGCTCTGATTTCGACTTTTTGAAGGCCTCGGAGAAATTTTAGAAATAAACATGTATATAAATCCTTTGCACGCCTTTCTCCCGACTTCGGTGATGTTTACTCTTGGGGACAGAGTTGCATCTCGTAAGCAAAAACGCCACACCAGTTTAAGTTTACTGTAGATCCATCCTGCTTTATCTACTCCAACCACAAATTGTTGCCAGCACCTCCGCGCAAGCTCTTTGCGAGGAGTCAGCGGCGACGTATCTGAGGAGGCCACCATACTGTGAGTCACCAGCCGGGGAAGCGAGTGTCTGTTGGGAGAGGATGGAAGATGACTTTAAGCTGCAGCCAGTGCCGAAGGAATTAGTCAGAAGATTATACACTCATCATTTTGGGATATTTCCTACTCCTTGAAATGTGGTGCTGACTTAGAACATTTGCTCTGTAGTCCTAATGGCTCTTAAAATGCAGCTGACGAAGCTGCTAGTTTTCTGAGCTTTTTAAGCCAAGGGACCCAGGAATTAGACACTCAACGCTGTTCTGCAACTATTTACTGCAGCTGTGAGGTCAGTGGGACAGATCGAACCCTGTGGTAATCAATTATTCCCGTATTTGAAGAGAGTGGTTTCATATTTTGGCTGCGTTGCGTGTACAACGTATTGTTTACAGCAATTAAAATGTTCTGTGTGCACGTATCTGCTGGTTTTCTGAAATAGGCTCTTGGATGAATTTAAGTACCACATCGAGGAGCTGAAGCAACTGGATGAGAAGATCCAGCGGAAGGTGGAGAAGCTCGAGCACCAGTGTCATCGTGAAGCAAAGGAGTTCGCCCACAAAGTGCAAGACTTGCAAAGAAGCAACCAGGTTTGTTTACTTGAGAACATACGCCTGCCTTTAAGCCTCGACTTCGGCCCTGTCCACACTAACACAGATGTTTTGCAAATCAGAGGGTTTCTGCTCCTCTTGCTCCCCTTGATCACATACAAGTAAAATGTTTGGTGAGAGCAAATATTTTTAAAAACAGGGGCATTTGCCATGTTTCCCCGTGGATCTGTGCAGTTTCATTAACCTTTAAACGGAAGATGAACAGGTTCGTGGACAGTAAACGGTGTCAAAGAGAGCCTGTTGCAAAGCTCTGCTTGTAGGTGGAAACAGCTCTGCAGAAAGTCATGTGAACTATTTTTAGTGATCACGTTGTTTATTTTAAATTAAAGATTGTGTATTAAAAAACGCACAAATATAAGACAGAAACACGCCCTGTTTGGATTAGATTTTGTTAGAGCCAACCCACTTGTCAGTTATGCGTTACCAAATTACGTTGCTAGCTCAAAATGAAACGTTAGCATTTGTTAGCATAGTGTGTAAATGTTTTATATTAGCAAAGGCATTTAACAACAGGAGAAAACATTTGTTCTGTGGAAACTGATTTGTAACTGGAAAACCCCAACACCTGTGTACTGGAAAGTACCCTTTCCTTAACTAAAATGTGAATGTGGGCCTCATATGGCTTCGATTTGGCCAGATGGGTTCTACATTAACCTGGGCTCACAGCGGGCCTCCGCTATGGGACCCACAGGGCTTGACTAAATACAACCTTTATCAGCAAAACAACTTGGACGCCCTTCTATGTCTTAGCTGGGCCTCAACAGGCCCAAACTGCAACACCTAATGGGTTTATTTATTGTAGGTCCCATTTTTTGCCCAGAGCTTTCTCTGGGTTATTCCTATAAAGGTAAATGACATAGTGACGCCAAGTAGCCCACAGACATGCAACCATGTTTCAGCCAGATGTTTGAACCATGTATCCAGGCTTATCACGATAACAGATTTTGCTGGACGATAAACCTTTTTTTTTTTTTTTATATGTATTGCGATGCATCATAAAATTGTCATTTGGAGACACTTATATCAGAATCAAGTTTATTACCAAGTAGGTTTGCACTTACAAGGAATTTGACTTGGTTGATGGTTGATGCACCTTGGTTGATGGTGCAGACAAAACAAAATAGATATATATACAGAAAGCTATTTACATGGTAGACTGTGCGTTAATGTAACGCAGAAGGTCTGGAGGTGCTACATTAGTATATTGCTATATATATGACCATTATATGATAATGGCGTAATAATGCAAGCATATTCCCTCAAAATACAGCCTCAGATAGATTAAGCGGTTGGCCGCCGTCATTTGGCCTAAATCCCAAAAACTCCCACCCTGCAGCGGTCGTGTTCGGCTTTGACACCAGTTCAGTTTTCTTTTCAAACTAGCATTTCTCTGGCTCTTCCTCACGAGGCTCTGATGCTAAACTTTGAGCATGTGCCTTCCTGGCACAAGATTTAACTCCTCTTACACAAGAGGAAACGAGATGGAAGGGGTGAGCAGAGGCCGATGCACCGTACTGAAACCTTTTGTCATCCAGTCTCAGAGAGAGGAGAGGGAAACACAAGGGGTGAAAAAAGCAAGCAATGATATACAAATTATCAAGATTTTTTTATTTAATCATGTGATAAAAATTTTGTGCAAAATCCTTGCGTCACTTTAGAGGTGGGCGATAAATCAATTTACTCAATGAATTTGAATTTACATACCCATACATTTTTACATACATACATACATACATTTTCTTAAGGTGTAATTTTTGGATATTGGGATTTTATTGTGCCAATGCACTGATTGGGCTTCCATGAACAAAATGGCATGCAAAGCTGAATATATGTTTAGAATAATATATTACCAAATATTGTAAAGAGGAAACTTTTTTTTAACCATAATACAATGAAATACAATTTACCATAATACAATCGAAGCAATTTACTGTATTAATTGACTTATTTTTTTAAGTTAGTTGGAAGTTACACAAGTGAAGTGAAGCCTGTCCTTAGTTCATTGTGTAACACCGCTAGCAGCAAACATTTAGTTATATTTTCATTGTTCACAACGGCAGGGACGCCATCTTGTTTTTGTTTCACAGTTTGTATTTAGTTGCATTTTGAATTCAAGTCAGCTCCCAGACGAAATGGTCGACATAAAAGCAAGCTTTTTAAAATAGTTTCTTCAATTTCTTTCTGTGAAACAAATCGGAGGGAAAAAAAATCGATTAATCGGATTTGGTAAAAATAAAATCGTAGATTTAATTTTTAAGCCATATCGCTCAGCTCTGGGATGATTCCTCTCAGTTTAACAGATAATGTCACATCTTTGGTACGTCCCCTCAGTGGAGCCGTAAATGCCGTCACTGTACTGTATCATCATAGCTACTGGCCTCAAATAGCCTTTACTCATTTTCTGCTTTAAATCTATTTGCATGATGTTTCTGTGCCAACAGTATGTTATTCAAGCTTGAACAGTAAATTGCATTTTGTATTTCTTTTAGTGATTTATTTATTTATTTTTTTGCCTGCTTTCTTTTGGGTTCAGGTTAACTTAGCTCCGTTTTAGTCGAACTCGGCGTGCTCTTTTGAAATTTGACAGTGACTGAAGATTGTCATCGCCGTCTGCTGCTGCAGGGGGACTCTGACTGTTTATTGTAACACTTTGTACACTTCTCGTTTATATGACCTTCTTTTTGGTTTTGTCTCCAATCAGGTGGCCTTTCAGCATTTCCAAGAGCTCGACGAGCACATCAGCTACGTGGCCACCAAGGTGTGTCACCTGGGCGACCAGCTGGAAGGCGTGAACACGCCTCGCCAAAGGGCCGTGGAAGCCCAGCGGCTCATGACCTACTTCAACGAGTTCTTGGACGGAGACCTCCGCAGCGATGTCTTTAATAACCCAGACAAGGTGAGGCAGCAGCAAAAAAACGCTCCATTCTCTCACATATAGGGAGCTATTGGGTACGTGTTACCGCTGGAGGTGAGTATGAACAGGATTACGACGTAACCCACCCTTGTTAATTTGTCAAGTCTATCCACGTGGTTGGATCCTCTCGGCTAATTTGGATTAATGAAACCGCCTGACAATAGCTGGTTGATTGATGAGCGCGGATGTCAAGATGCGGATGTCAGAACCAATTGCGCTTACAGGAGGCTGTCATAGTGGCAGTATTTGATTGGGTCTGCAGCTCGTTGTTGTGTTTCCTGGAAGGAACTTGAAGCAGCGTGGTACGTGTAGGGGCGATGAGAAATCTCACATGTTGCACGGAGGCATGTTGGTGGGAAAGAAGTGACTCCCAAAAGTTTGATTTCTGTAGTTTTTGTCAGGAATGGATGTAGCGAAGGGAGTGTAGGGTCAATCCCAAAGCTTGAGATGGAGCCGGTATATCAGAGAGGCATGCAGAAATATCTGTCCAGATTCCTTTTCCTGAGCGTACCTCCATATGAGGGGGGGGGGGGGAAGAGAAAAGCTGCAAGTGAATAGCTGAAGGGGGATGGCTTTGCTAATCCTTCTGAAAGGGAGGGCTGGGCCGCCAGCGTGGAGACAAGTGCTGCTAAACCCTGACTGCAGGGAGACGGCTACATTACTTACATGGGATTTAGCTAATCTTAGCTGGGGGACAGATACTTAGAAAACCTTCGCCGAGCAGAAAGGCTGGATCCTCCTCACGGGAGCAGAGTAATGATGTTAGCTGAGGCAGGCATCTGCGGGAACAGAGGAGTTGCGGACGGCGGGCCTTTCGTGGGTCTGGGGCTTTTTCAGCGGATGTGTGCGGAGGGGCGGGGGGGGGGGGAGGGTGTTCTCGATAGGGCCTCCTTTTTTTACACAGATATCCCTGGCCGGACAGATTATTGAAAGCGATTTAGCCTCCTGTGGGATTACAGTCCATTCAGAAAAGACGTGCCAGTAAAGAGTCGGATGTGCTGCTAAGTCAGGACTGCCGCTGCTGCTGTTGCTGCCAATGCCCAGGTGAGCGCAGCCTGCCTGTTATCAGCTTCCTGTTTAACACAGGAAGGCGGAGGGAGGCTGCTCTAAGATGATGATCCCTCAAGTGGAGACACCGCCGGCGGCCTGCCCACTTTCTGTCTGGATGTCCACCTCACATGGCTCTGTTGTGCCATTTCTCTCTTTTCCCACCTCACCTGACATCTCCCCTCTCTCTCTCTCTCTCTCTCTCGCCAACACTCACACGTCCCCATTCTCTCTCCCTCTCTCTCTCTAACCCTCAGATTAAGGAGGCTGCTGATATCATTCAGAAGCTGCATCTCATTGCCCAGGAGCTGCCATTCGACAGGTGAGCCAGGCCTCCTGGAGGCAGCTTTACACGCTTGCCGTCAACCAGGAAGAAGGCGCTATGCAAAATGATCCCCCCCTTGAAACTTTTCCACTTCTTGTCACATCACAAACACAAACGTTGTCGTATTTCATTGGGATTTTATGTGATAGACAAACACAAAGGGATGGATTATTGTGAAGTGGACAGAAAAAAAAAAACATGAAGCATTGTCCTAAAAATCCTTTGAAAGGAAAACTCTGAGCCAATATTAGAACCATTTTATCCAGATCGAGAACATCAGAACATGACTTTTCAAGTCTTGCCACAGATTCTATGTGGGATTCAGGTCTGGACTTTGACTAGGCCATTCTAACAGATGACTAGACTTTGATCTAAACCGTTCCATTGTAGCTCTGGCTGGGTGTTTAAGGTTGTTGTTCTGCTGGAAGGCAAACCTCTGCCCCAGCCCCTGATCTCTTACAGGATGTTCCATCCACCTGACTGGCTTCCTCTTTGCTGCTGACGAGAATAATCTGTTTAACATGATGCTGCCACCATCATTGCTCACAATAGATATTCTGTTTAGAAGGATGTGTCAAGTTGATTTTTTTGAGCCAAGAAGTCCATTCTTTCACACATTTACTGCATTCCCTGAATGGCTTGTGGCAACCTGCAAACAGGACTTCTATGTTTGTTTGTTTTTAAAATGAACATTAGTTTCCTCTTGTCCGGTTTATTGGGTATAGCTGTCCTGCCAGTAGATTTTGCCATCTGGATTGTGAATCTTTGCAGCTCTTTTTAAGTTACAGTGGGCTTTTTAGCTGATCCCCCTTGTCCAGTCTAGGGTTTAGGTGCAAGGCCCCGTCTCAGTATGTTTGCAGCAGTAAATTATGTCGCCTTCCTTAAGTTTATGTTGATCCATCACATAAAGTCACAGTAAAATACGTTGAAACCTGTATTGCAACAAGATTGTGGAAATGTTCAAGCAACATGTTGAGGTTTCCGTTCATTGTGATCTTATGTATAAAGCTTTATGCGTTTTTGAATTGTATCATTAAAAAAAAGAAGATATTCTCACTCATCATGAACGTCTTTCACGCTTCCTCTGTGACAGGTTTGCAGATGTCAAGGCAAAAATAGCAAGTATGTTTCTGATAATACGAATCCACTGCTGTCTTTTTGGAGTTGTCAAAAGTTTGATATGTCTTACATCTTATGTTTGTTTTTATTTGTACCAAGGTAAATACCACGACCTGGAGCGGCAGTTGATCCAGGAGTTCACTGCAGCCCAGCGCAGAGGGGAAATCGGTCGCATGCATGAGGTCGCAGCTGTTCTTCTACATTTCAAGGTGACCGAGAAAGACAGATTTATTCTATTGTACTATTTTATGGGTTTTATTTCATTGGTAGTTGATTTGTAAAGTGCAAGATATTGCCTATTAATTATTTTAGTGCATTAATACAGTGAAGATGTCGCTGGAAGGATAACATCTGTGTCTTTCTTTTTTGAAGGGTTACGCACACTGTGTGGACGTCTACATCAAGCAGTGTCAGGAAGTAAGAGTTTGGTCCTCTTTTAACATGTTGTTCGGTTTGGTTCCACACCAGATAAAGAAGCTTTCATGCTCTTTTCCTTTCCGTCTGTCCGCCTTAGGGCGCCTACATGAGGAATGACGTGTTTGAAGACACAGCAGCCCTCTGCCAGAGGGTCAACAAGCAGGTGGGCGAGGTCTTCAGCAGTCCAGAGACGGTCATGGCCAAACTCATCCAAAACATCTTTGAGAACAAACTTCAGGTACTTTTAGTCATTAATTAGTTCATTCCTTCCTGTTTAGGCTCGTTTTTAACTCTCCGTGTCCCCTCAGGCTCATGTCAGGGAAAAACTGGACGAGACTCGACATTCAGATGTAGAACAGTACCTCAAGAACCTCTATGACCTTTACACCAAGTAATAAATTGCTCACTTGCCGTTTCTTGGGTGTCATTCATGTTGGCGGTCATACTTATATGCTGCGTCTGAATATTTCCAGGACCACAGCGCTAGCCACAAAGCTGGCCGAATACAACCTCGGCTCAGATAAGCACACGTTCCTGTCCAAGCTGATAAAGAGCATCTTCTCCTCTTACTTGGAAAGTTACATTGACATGGAAAGGGACTACCTCCGCAGTCGAGGTGCCATGATCCTACAACGATACTATGACTCCAAGAACCACCAGAAGCGCTCCCTTGGCGCCGGCAGGTTGGAGTTGGACCTTCAGTTTGAAACATTTCTACAAACTTGAATTGTTCTGTACTGTGCTGAAATGAGAACCATTATCTTTGTGCAGTATTCAAGAGCTAAAAGAGCGGATCAGGCAGCGCACCAACATTACACTGGGCCAAAGCATCGACACCCATGGGGAGACATTCCTGTCCCCAGAACTGGTTGTTAACCTCTTACAGGAGACGCGTCATGCCTTTGAGAGATGCCACAGGGTGAATCTCCTCTGCTTTCTCCACAAATGCATTTAACTAATTTCTGTATGTTTTCTAATGAAATTAAATAATCCTTTTTCTCTTAATGCTGCACAGCTTTCAGATCCTTCCGATCTACCCAAGAATGCCTTCTCCATCTTCCTTCTGCTGGTTGAACATCTGTGTGTCGAACACATCGACTATGCCTTGGAGATCGGCCTGATGGGTACTTGCATCTGTCTTCAATAGAACCACAATGTCTTTTTTTTTTTTTCTTTTTTTACATACGGTGAAAAGTTTATATAGAAGGCGTCAATATCATATTAATTCGGTAATTTTTACATATATTTTATATAAATATACAATTTCAAGGATTTAAACAATATCTAGACTAAGCTAGCAAAGTTTATTTTGTCCACATAGGATAGAAATGATACAGACTACCTCAAATATAGGTATACAGCCCCTGTTTATATGGAGAAAAGTCCATATGGAAATGACAGAAAAAGCTGAACAGTTTGTCATCTGTCATTGTTCTGATTGGATTTTTGAGCACGTTCTTGTCAAAAACAGCAGCGCTTGTTTTATTTGGGTGGCTTCCTGGTAAGGACACGGCTTTCACGCACAAGCTATACATTTTTATTATGCTTGAGTTTGGTGCTTTCAGACTGCCATTTCAGAAACGTAATGTTTGGCTGCTTTATCTAAAACCAGTTTGGGTGTTTGTTTGTGGACCACTAAAGCCTGTTCACTGTTGTTCCGGATAACTGAGAATTTGCACAGGCACCACCAAATTATTTTCAAGTTTCAATCACCTAGCTGTTGATTTGAGCTGAAGTTGAAGACTTAGGAACAAGTTGTTTATCTTTTCCTCTACTTTGCTCACTGGCAGTAAAGTAGACCCACAGCAAGATGCTACCACAATGGTTAAGAGTTTATGCTCTTTGCATTGAATTCCTGATGAGCTTCAGCCAAATCAGTCTTTGTCGCTTCTCACCCTAAAAAATGTTTGTCGTTTAGATAATCTGTGTATCATCCGTGTGAATTAATCAAACTTCACAACAAATGTAAACTTGTCCAACCAGTTCTACTTTTTTTAATGTCTTAGAATTTTATCCACAAACAAGAATAGTTGTAATAAATCTTTAAATTAATAATATGTATGCCCTGGTGAGTGCATGCAAACCTCTAACCAGCACTGTAGTTTAACTAAAACAAAAAGAGGCATTGTTCTCTCCTTTGCTGTTGGATACGACAAAGGCTTTAAAGGAATAGTAGAATACTTTTCACATTTCTTGTTTCTCTTTTCTCTCTCATAATAACATCATATCTTCAGGTCTTGATTGTCTCGGTCCAGATCAGTCTTCAGAGCAGGAGCAAACACTCTGCATATCCGTTCACCCTTCTCTTAATGAGGCAGGGCTATACTGAGATGAGCATTAATATTCTAAAGCTATGATCAGGTCTGTGTTGAGATTAGCTATGCCCTAATGCGAAAACATAAAGTGCATTCAAAAACAATTTTATATAAGCGCCACATTGTAATTTGCCTGATTTTTGTCACAGGCACGCAAATCTTTGGGCAAAATACTTTAATGATTAATTTTAGCCTTATTGTCAGGAGTCACGTGGATAAATGAACCTAAATACAGCACTGCGAGCATTTAGTTTATGTAGTTTAATTATATACCATTACACATGTCACCTCAAGGCTCTTTACAAGACATTATATCGAGTTCATGTTTCTGACTTGGGGTAATTAAGTAAATACTTAAGTGCTGGTGAAGATTCTCAGTCATCCAGGTCATGGGCATTCCAAAAAAGTAAAAAAACAACTTGACTTTTTTTCCCGAAGTTTGAAGACGTTTCACTTCCTATCCAGACAGCTTTTTCAATTCAAAATGTCTGGACTAATGTGGAGTTCCAAGCTTTATAGTACTGCCCAACAAAGGCCTTGTAATGGCTTAGAGATAACATGCAGATTGAACCGAAACAGGTCCAGCCCCTTAGTAAAGGGGCAGACAAAGTTTCTTTATACCAACCTTATCAGAACACCTCGATATAAACTATATCCATACACGATGTCAATTTTAATGCCTTCTTAAAACAGTTTCTGCCGCAGTAAACGACAGGAAACTCCCAATATATGACAGTTATTTAGATCATGTATGCACGGTATAATTAGCTGATGTTTATTGCAGTCCAAGTAATTCTTTGCAATACTGATGTTGCAAACAGTAACAATGCGATGGCAATAAACTTGTGGTATGATGTGCGACCCTAGCTGAAATCGATTACATAGAATTCAGTTTGGTCAAAATGCAGTTCACTTAATCATGTTACTCATTCCTATACAATCCAATCATATCATGAGATTCAGAGCCAGATGCATATAGTTCGGATCAATAAAAAAACACAACAATTATTAATCGACTTGTAAAAAGTTAACTGTCTGAGCAAGCTCACCCCGCTGCGTAAAGGCACAGTTCGTCCTCTTGAACAGCATGTCCTGACAGTCGGGTGAAACAGCTCCATGTAAACTGGAAGAAACTGTCAAACCTGTATTTTATCGCTTTATTGATGTTACTTGTATTCACCTGTACAGCACCTTTGTCGCCTTTTGGTTTGTAAAGCGCTTTATAAATAAATGAATGATCTTGACGAAACATTTACCGGTTTAAAAAAAGAAGATTGCGCTCTCATTTCTCCAGTCGATGTACCACTTCAAGAGGAATATAGATTCAGCATTATGGGAAGTTGTGGGTGAAAATAATGATGATGAAGTGGCTGGTTAAATGTAGCTTGAGCTGGTGATTTGGCGTAACATGATCCTGCTTACCAACTGCAGAATTTCTCTGCTGACGCTGCTCCAGACACACTGAAGAGGCTGCGTTTTACTCTTGGCAGTCATCTGAGACACCAAGCAAGGAGCTGTCAAACACAGATTTATCTTCTAGTGTTAGGAGAATGGGAAATGACAGAAATGATGCTGCATCAGGAACTTTTTGAGAGAAATAGTTGTATTTTTACCTGCCTTTTTGTGATTTTCCCTTCCTTCCCTTTAGGAATTCCCTCATCGGATGCTAAAAATGCCAACCTGTACTTCCTGGATGTGGTTCAGCAAGCAAACTCTATTTTCCATTTGTTTGACAAGCAGTTTAATGACCAGCTCATGCCTCTAATAAGGTCAGTTACAACTTAAAGACAGCAACGTACGAATGAGATTACTTTTCTCATTAGACCAGAATTATTTTCAATTCACCCCAAAAAAAAAACAAAAAACTGCTTTCTGTGATCTGCCAACAGCTCCTCTCCAAAGCTGGCCGAGTGTTTGCAAAAAAAGAAGGAGGTGATTGAACAGATGGAAGTGAAACTGGACACTGGTATCGACAGGTCGGTTTCGTTTTTTTAACAAAGTTAATAAAGGTATACTTTTCCATTTGGGGATACATATTCCAATGCCTTTTCTGGTCTGTTTTGCCTCCTCACACAGAACATTAAACTGCATGGTGGGCCAGATGAAACACATTCTGACAACAGAGCAGAAGAAAACCGATTTCAGGCCAGAGGATGAGAACAACGTCATGATCCAGTATACTGCTGTAGGAGATGCTGAACTCGCATGCAAATCAGAACACACGAACCCACTTCAACACATCTTGTTGTTCCTAAACTACAGATCTGTAGAGTCTCAGTTGTCTCTGTTTGCTCCGTTTTCCCTGGCCAGGCCTGCTCCAAGGTTTGCGCCTACGTCAGCAGACAGGTGGAACACGTTCGGAAGTCCATGGATGGGAAAAACGTGGACACGGTGCTGACGGAACTGGGCATTCGTTTTCACAGACTCATCCACGAGCATTTACAACAGTTCAGCTACAGCTCGATGGGAGGCATGCTGGCCATCTGCGACGTGGCTGAATACAGACGATGCGCCAAGGACTTCAAGGTGAGGGAAGGGACAGAGGTCCGAAATGCTCTGGTCACGGGACCTACGTGGCTTGGCCCCCTTGGGTCCTAATTTTGTCGTGGTAAACGGTTTTAAAGCAATGATGTTGATCTGCTCATTAAAAATTTAATTTCTATTGATATTAGAATATTGAAATTAGAATATGACTAAAAAGTTTTTCTGGAATTTAAACAGGTAAACATATAGTAAAGGTTCATTAGACATAATCATGATTGTGGCTTCTAACCAATGATAGGGGAAAAAGTTAGTGTCTAAGAAAATTGGAATTTTGCATTATACCATTTTATTTATTCAGAAATATAATCTTTCTTAAGGTATATCTATGCACGGTACAATATATTTGGTCTGAAGTCCTTTTGCATATATTACTGCATCCATGCAGAGTCGCATGGAGACAATGAGGTTGTGGCTCTGCTGAGATGTTAATGAAGCTCAGGCTGCACCAGACCCGTCCCATTGTTGGGTCTGGTGTCTCATCTTCTCCTTGACAAGACTGGTTCTCAATAGGATTTAGATCAAGCGAGTGAAACAGAGCGATTAGATTAGATTAGATTAGATTAGATTAGATTAGATTAGATTAGATTAGATTCAACTTTATTGTCATTGCACAGGTACAGGTACAAGGCAACAAAATGCAGTTTAGGTCTAATCAGAAGTGCAATAGCAGGTGGATATTACTGTGAATAGAGTTTTACACATATGTACAGTAGCATAATATACAGATGATTATTATAACAGTTTACATGTGCTATGAATATATGTTCAGGTGGCTATTAATATAGGCAGAATTGTGAGCATGATATACAGGTAGCTATTACTATAAAATTAATAATTAGAGTTTGGACAGCAGCTATTTAAATTAAAGTGCAGTGGAAGGTAATTGCATATTACAGTTTAAGTACGGTATTGCAAATGTATATGTAAACAATTGTGAATAAACAGTCAGCAGTGCAAATCAATATACAGTCATGATGAGTAGTGCAAGATGCATGTAAACAGTCTTTACAATAGTAAATAGATACCCGCATCATTAAAGCCGGTATTGGTACCTTTTGGCAGTGTGGACAGGTGCCAAGTCCTGCTGGAAAATGAAATGAGCTGCTCCATAAAGCTTGTCGGCCGAGGGAAACATGAAGTGCTTTAAAATTCCCTGATAGACGGCTTTGTTGACTTTTGACAGTGGACCAACACAAGCAGATGACTCAACTCCCCAAATTATAACTGACTGGTCAAACTTTAGGCGGTAGCAAGGATGCAGAGAAGCCACGTTACTCAGTATGCGTACAGTACGCCTGAGTATGTGGGAACCTTTAGACTTTGATTTTGAAATTCATGAAAAAATATATATATTTCAGCTGAATAAAGGACTTTGGACCGCTAAGCTCAGGACACTTCTGTCATTGTCTCTGGTTCAGGGGTGGGTAAACACAAGGAATGCAAAGGGTTGCAGCCCAAGTCCTGGATGCATCTGTGTGTGATGGCTTGTGGAGTCCGTACCTTGTTAATCTCCTCCAGACTCTCGACCCGGCTTTGATCCAAAGTCCGCTCAAGGCTGCCTGTGCGCATTGTTCTTCCACTTTTCTTCTTTCCACTCAACCTTCCACTGATGTGTTTGTATCCAGCTATCCCTGAACAACCAGCTTCTTTAGCTGAGTTGTAGTTCTGGCTTCTGGACAACTGTCAGTCAGCAATGTTGACATAATACGTCTGTCTTAAAAGTCCGGTCTTATTGGTCTTGTATGATATTCACATTTTCCGAGAAACATGGTTTGGGGTTTTAATTAGCTGTAACAGCACTTTACATCCAGTGAATCTATAACTTACAAGTTTCACTTTTGATCTGAATTACCCAAACAAATTACTGTATTCTTATTTTAATGTTAGATGCACCTGTAAAATACTATTTTAAAAGACCTAAGAATGGCAAACTTTCAAATCTTAGCGTGGGGTCCTTGTGAGCTTCCATTAGAAAGGAAAGTGTGTACTGAGTAGTTGTCTGCCTGTCTCTCTTCAGGTCCCCCTTGTGCTGCAGCTCTTTGACACGCTCCACGCCCTCTGTAACCTGCTGGTAGTTGCCCCTGACAACCTGAAGCAAGTCTGTTCAGGTGAGCATCTGACCAATCTGGACCGGAACCTCCTCCACGCCTTCGTCCAGCTCCGAGTGGACTACCGTTCTGCCAGACTGGGCCGACATTTCAGTTAATGACTCTTTAAAGACTTTCTGTACTCCGTCCAGGGAAAAAATATATATATATATTGATGCATCCTGAAGATACTAATCGCCAATCAGTCCGTCTCCAAAATAGAGATCACGATTGGAAGGCCGATGCTCCTTGAATGTGGGAATTTTACCTTTTTTTTTCAATTACTTTTGTGAAAGGATGAAATCTGAGTACTTGTTGATATTGAATCTCTCTTTTTTTTTGTTTTTAAATACTAATATCTGACAAATTTATGTGATAAGTGAATTACTTATGTCTGTGCTTGCATAAAAAAAATGTTTTGCTTGTGCCAAATATTTAAGTTCTTCAGTTGGACCTGTGCACAGGAATTGGCTCTGAAGCAGCTTTAAAAGGATCGGTTTTGCTGTCAAGTCAGACATCAGCTCTGCAGTTTTCACTTCCTATGGTGGAAACGCACTTTTTCTGATAGATCAGAACGTCTGACCAAACTTAAGAAGGAGCAATGGCTGATTCTTGTGCTCTAAAAGGGACGTTGAGGACCAGGAGCGGTTGCATTCCCAATCTGCTGCTTCTCCTTATGTGCCACCTTTTTAAGGTAAAAATAAAACTTTGCAAAGATAAACCTGAACTCCAAAACACAGTTTCCACCTGCACCTCACACTGCAGCAGAGAATAAAGTGTGTTGAGCTTTCATTAGGATGTTAATCATAAATAATCATTAAAGTCATTTCTGTTTTTAGTGGTCAATATAGTTCTAACTCAGGTATGTGTTTCTAAAGCCTGCATTTCAGTTTAAACTAACACACTGGATGGATCGTTTTGTACTTTTCTTAAACATCCAAGCTCCGTTTATCAAAAGTAATGCAGTTGATGTCACTTTAACATATAACAAAGTGGGGGTGGGGGATTATGGAGTTAAGATGGATAACAATGTCATATTTATTGCAGTAATGGTAAAAAAAAAATAATGTAAAAAATTTACCACATTCAATAAACCCCTCATTGCATTTTGTCAAACCTCACAAATAGAAATGCAGCTCAAATAAAAAAAGTGTATTAAACAGAGCGTCATAAAGGTTACTTGAGTAGATGAGTTAAATTATGGTGCTGCAGTTCCACTAAACAGTTTACGGTAATGAGATTCAAGCCTGTTTTCAAATATATTAATACTGAAATGTCCTTGAGAAAGAGTAGTTTAAACAGCAAAAGTAACCATCCCAATGAAACTGTCAGTTTTACAGGTTTATAAACCTGAATTAGAATTTCTGGTTAAGACAATAAATCATTAATCTTAACGCGGTCTTTCTTTACCTTTACAACAATGCAACAGTTCCCCATCCCTTAGCAGACATTTAAAGCGGTCTGAGTCGACGCGTTTAAAAAGCATTCATCGATTCTCACCGAGCGAGTGGTGCTTTGCACACTGAATGGACAAGTGAGCCAGACTTTCCAGGTGCATGCGCCGCGGCCGAGGAAGAGCCAAATGACCACCTTCTCACCCCGCGGTTTCAAAGAAGGAAGTCAAGAGGAACATCGTGGAGTCAGTGTGAGCGGAGCTAGAGACGGGCCTGAGAATCCCTCTCTGGTGGGTTTGGGTGGTCCTCCCACGGATCAGGGCTCAGACGATAGGTGCGATGGGTCACTGGGTATACGTCTCTGTAATTGGACAGATCAACACTTGCTCCTTCAGCGGTGTGCAAAGTCCAAGACGTCGTTCATCTGATCTGCAGTGTTTCTGGGTCAGAGGAGGCTGTAAAGTTGATCTCCGCTGATTAGGGAAACAAACTAAACTTAAAAGGGACTTCTTCTCACACAGCTTAATGGAAGTCCACATTAACTGCCCTCTTTGCAAGAAAAAGAAAGACCGAGCTCCTGATGCCTGACTATTTGCTGCCCGCATTGTACTGATGTTTACCCTAATTATTGATTCAATAAAGATGAATTTTATTATTCAACTCTGCGTATTTCCCCTATTTTGAGAGCTGTGAATAGAAAGTTTGCCTCGGTCTGTCTCTGTGAATGTCACTTTCAAAGTGAGATGAAACACTTCCTCCTTTCTGTAGAAGTCATCAAGTATTCATAGGAATTCTTGCCACCAGAGTAAAGTTCTTTCTCAGACTTCAGGAAGTGAGCAGAGCCGGAGGGGATTAGATCTGTACGAGCTGATGAATTGTGTGCAGTAGTCATGAACTGGGGGAGAGCTGGGGAGATAGAGACGGCTCAGAGCTCAGCTCCAGTGCCGGCTGGTTAGTGTTGTGTAGAAGGTACACACAGAGCTGTGCAAGTTCAAACAACATAATTAATTAGGCTAATATTAATATTATCAATGCCACATAAATTCAATTCTCTCTGTCCTAATCACAGCTAGATAGCTTGTAAAAATTATTTTGTTAGGCCCTGATGCAAACAGCGGGGATTTTCCAAACATTTGAAAACTATTTGTTTTTTGCAGCGATTAATGTGCGTGACTCGGGAAGGGGTTGGGGGGAGCGGAGCCCGGCCAGAGACGATAACTGCCGTGCAGACGGAGGCAGCGGCGCAGCGTGGCCCCGGGGACTCCCAGCGTGGGCACATGGAAGAGGTGGAGGGATGTGTTTTTTTTTTTTTTTTTTCCAGGGGGGAGGGTGGATGTTTGAGCAGGTGGAGGAGATTAGTCACATTGTCAACACTGGAAAGGTGGATAAGACTGTACCCTCTTAATCGTCAGTTTGAGCAAGTCTTGTGTACACGCTCTGAAGCATAAAGACCTCAGTACAGCTGATTCCTCTCAAAATGCTGCAGCTTGTAAAAGTATTCTTCTTTGGTCACCTTGGAACCACAAACCTTGTTTTATTTATTTGATTTTCTATGATGAAGTACCACAGAACTGTGGAAGGAAAATGATGCATGGTTTTCATTTTCCTTTTCTGCAAACAAGCTTTAAGACGGAACATTTGGATTTAAATGAGTTTACTCTGATATCCCTGAATAAAACCCAGTGCAAGCAAGCCTCCAGAAGTCTAATTATTGGATAAATAGAGTCCACAACTGTATACGTTCATACAGATGACCAATCATACTGAGCCAGGTTCTGCTGGAGGTTTTTCCTTTCCGCTGTCGCTTCATGCTTGCTCAGTATGAGGGATTGCTGCAAAGCCATCAACAATGCAGACGACTGTCCACTGAGACTCTACGCTCTTTCAGGAGGAGTGAATGCTGCTTGTCAAGACTTGATGCAATCAACCCTTAGATAGGAATTTTCGTTTTGACCAATCTGTATGATCTGACCCAATCTGTATAATCTGATTGAATTTGACTTTGGAAAGTGCCTTGAGATGACATGTTTAATGAATTGGCGCTATATAAATAAAATTTAATTGAATTTAATTGATTTATACTGTAACCTTGGTGTGAATGTAGTGGTTCTGTGAAGGCCTGAGAGGTTTCTGCCGAACTTTAAATCAGGGTTTTGGCAAGCATCACCAATCCCTCTGTGAACTATCCTGTCCATTCATTCAAATGAAGAGCACGGACCAGCTGCTAAATCTATGAAGATACGATTGTCCGCCCAAACTAACAGTGTGGGGCAAAGAGAGCATTAATCAGAAGCCTGTTGTAACTCTGGAGCAGATGCGGAGACATCACACAGCTCATGTGGGAGATTAGGGTGTTGTGGGTTGGATTCCAGCTTCCTCTGTCACATTCTGTGTGCCTGGTGGCAAGGCTGACCGATCTGCGTAACGGTGTATGAGTGTGGTCCATTTGTGGCTGTAGGGATTGTTCATACGACCAGAAAAGCCCTAATAAACCATTTCTGGTCTGTCCATTTAGCATATAAGGGACGCTGCAATACCATGTCGATTTGTTTGCAGCATCATTTTTGGTGTGCATGAACAGGGACAAGAAAGAAGCCTCAGAAGAGATTGGATACATGGATGGAGCTGAATGCGTCAGGCAGATGTGTCAAAAGAAAACCTCGCTGAGGGGAAAAAAAAAACAAAAAAACTTGGGATTGAAGTAATGGACGACGATCCCTGAAGCAATGGGCAGAGCTAATGGTTTAGCTCCAAGCATATCCATGAATTGGGATGGCCCGGCCCAATCAATGAAAGACCCTAATAAAATGGAGAATATGTGCCAAAACTAGAAGACTGATGTTCACAGTTTCCAATCTAATCTGACTCAACTTGAAGCTCTCTCTAGTTTCCAGAAAGCATCACCCTCAGGGGTGCTGAATGCAAATGCATCCTGCCCCTTTCAAGATTTTTTTTGCATAACATAAAATGAAATAAACTTACCACTTTGTACTTATT